>NW_007258391.1:147377-151358 GCF_000164805.1 Carlito syrichta | reverse complement strand
GATCTGTTGACTATATTTATTTGATTCAATAATGGGGATATTTATACTTTTTCATTTGTCGATTTATTTGCATATTCTGTCACAAATGTCACACTGACTTGATTACTATAACTTTCTGTAGTAAGGCTGGAATTTGGATAGTGTCAGACATCAAATTATGTTTTCTCCTCAATATCATGTTTGCTATTTCACTATTCTACATAAATTTTAGAACAAATTTTTTAACACCCTAAACGACTAGATAAAATTCCATTTGGGGTTATGATGACTCAAGGAAGTAAGAATTTATATCATGAATTTTTACCCATTGACGTTGAATACTTCTCCAATTGTATAGTGCTTCTTTAATTTATTTAACCAGAGTTAGCAGTTTTCCTTACATAGGAATTATACATGTTTTGCTAGATTTCTGAATAAGTATTTTATTTCTATAAAAATGTTTGATATAAAGAGAACTATTGTTGAAACTCAAAATCATTTAAGATATGTATAATGTTTAACAAATACACACACACACAGAGCTTTTGCATGTTATTCTTTTGTGCTGCAACCTTGCTATAGCACCTATAAATTTAAGAATTTATTTGTTAATTCCTTATTATTTTTGTGAAAGCATTCATCTTTCGTGAGCAAAGCCGTTTATATTTATGCATTTTAAACCTGTATACATTTAGTTTTCTATTATTGTTTAATTAAATTAATTAGGACTTCCAGTAAATTGTTGAAAATTAGTGCTGACAGAGGACACTCATTTCTGGTACCTGATCTTACTGAGAAAGCATTACATTTCTCACCTTTACTTATAATGTTTGTTGTAGTTTAAATGCACATATTATTTATCAACTTGAAAAAATTTCCTTTTTTCCCAGTTTTCTCATTTTAAAAAAATGAACAATATTTTATTTTATCCAATTATTTTCTGCATCTATTAAAATAAACATGCTATTATAATTTTGGTTTTTGAGTTGGAGTCTCATTCTGTCGCCCAGACTGGAGTGCAGTGGCTGCTCCCGGCCACCGCAGCCTTGACCTGCTGGACTCTGGCAATCTTTCCGCCTCAGCCTTCGAAGTAGCCAGAATTACAGGCATGTGCTACCATACCCAGCTAATTTTTTGATTTATTGTAGAGATGAGGTCTCACTGCCCAGGTGGGTCTCGAACCTGCAGGCCCAGGCAATCCACTCAACTCAGCCTCCCAAAGGAGCGGGATTACAGGCTGAGCCACCGAGCCCGGCTTATTATAATTTTTAAGCCTGTCGATATGATAGATTATGTTAATTGACTTCCAAAAGTAGAAACAGCCTCATGTATTAGGAGTGCATTCTTCTTATCTTTACAATAAAATGAAAATAAAGTCATCAAAACAAAAAAGACAACAAAAAAGAGAATTATACAACAGTTTAATTTGATTAGCTAATGTTTTCTTGAGAATTTCTGTCTCAATACACTTGAGAGATATTAGTCTATAGATTTTTCCTTGTGATGTCTAAGACTGATTTTGGCATGATGGTAATTTTGTCATATAGAATTACTTAGGGACTGCATTCTCTCTGCTTTTATCCTCTAAAATAGATTGCAGAGAATTAATATAAATTATGTCTTAAGTTTTTGATAGAATTCACTAGTAAGTCCATCTTAGAATTACATTTTATTTTGTAGGTTGTTATATAGTATTGATTCACTTTTTAAAGAGCTGTAAACATATTAAGATTCTCTATGATTTTTACTCAACATGTGTAAGTTTTGAAAATTTGTTTTTCAAGTAATTATTCCATATAGTTTAGTTCATTAAATTTTGGGACTTGTCAAACATTTGCAGGAGAACGAATAACTATTAATCTCCACTCTTCCAAACACGATCTGACAGAAAAACATCAAAACTCAATTTATGAGGCCATATTATGCTAATACCAGTGAGAAAAGGACAATTAGGAACAGAAAATTATTGGTCAATATTCCGAACATAGATGTACAAATCCTCAGTGAAATATTATGAACTCAAAATTAGCAATAATTATAGTCTTAATAACAGAAGAACATTCATATATAATATTTCCCAAATTAAGTCTTTAATTATATGAATTGCATTCTATTAATGTCTAAATCATAGCCTATCTAAGCCAATGAACAGATATTACTATCTCTTACATAATAATGTCATTTTTAACTGAATTAAGTATCTATGATCTACCTGTTGTCACGTATCTATTTTAATCAGTTTGTCATAATCTAACAATCATCTCTCTATGTAAATATCTACTATTTGTAGTAACTTAGAAAAAAAGGAAGAAAACCCCAAATACATACGTGTTGATCAAAATAATTTAAAAGTAAGTTTATTGAAAATTATCAAACAATTTCAATTATTTATGTAAAATTAATTTCACATTTATAATTTTAAAACTTATCAAATAAGCCCTATGAACAAGATTTTACAGAAATTACCTAAGGTAAAACTAACATTTTTAATGTAACTTTTTGTGTTTAAACAAAGCATTAATTTGTCACTATTTCAATATATATGACAATATTAAATGTGAAAATATGAAACAACTCACATCCTAAATGAATTTCATATTTTCATATCTAATCAAAATCATTTTCACTACCACAGGTCCTTGAAAACACTGACCAACTTTAATATCTTTCAATCATTTACCTATTCGAATTCCATGTTACATAGGTGAAATTATGCATAACATTGCTTTTGGAGGTCTCTTCTTTTCAGGATGATGCATGTGGCTGTAATCAATTTTCTTGTGTGTGTTGGTTTTAGCCTCCATTTTATGACTAAAAATTATTTCACAGTTTATTAATTCCCTTAGATGGGATAGGATATGTGGCTGCTTCTATTTTTCTCTGATTATGAGTAAAGCCACCATAAACATATACATACAGTTTTTTGTGAGAGCATTAGACATTGCTGTTTTATTCCTTTGTTTACAAGACAATATGCAGTGTATGGCTATTAAAATTTATAAGCATGGAATTTTATAAACTCTGTTCATTCCAGAGTACATTGCCTCTTGGGCTAGAATTCTGAATGAAATTCCTGAGTATGAACGTAACAGTTTGCTTGATAGTAATGTTGGTAAGATGGTGAAGCAGGAGGTTCCAGTTCCTGTCTCCTTACAGAAACACCAAAGTCACAACTCTGCATGCGGAAATATACCTTCATGGAAGCACTTGCATGCAAGCGATAATTTGCAGCATCTACATGCCTCATAGGAACAATAAAAGACACATTGAAGAGGGAAGGGATGCTTTTACATCTGTGTCCATCAGTGATATTTGCCTATATTTTTATTAGTATGTTATTATTGTTGCCTCCTGACCTGGCTTTTATATAAAGATAATTCTGTCCTCAAAATTATGATTTTTTAATTAATCTCTTTTTCAACTTTTTGAAGCATTTAAAAAATGGGCTTATTTCTTCTTTAAATATTTGGTAGAATGTATCAGTGAAGACATCATAGCTTGTGCCTTTCTTGCACAAATGGACAATTTTAAACTGACAATTTATTTCTCATACTATTCTAATAGATTTTCAGGGCACACTGATGAATGAGAACATGTGGAATTCAGTTATTTGTTTATCTGTTAGATTCCTGTATGTGATAGACTCTAAACCCATCCAAGTTGCTATGAAGTTTATAATTTTGCCTTTCTATATGCTTGCATAATACTTCATTATGAATAGTTACCACATTTTTAAAATCCAGTCCACTTTCAATGACCAGCACGTTTGGTCCCATATTTTTGCTGTTGAGAATAGTGCTGCAATGAACATGGACGTGCAATTCTACTTTGAAAAGTGTATATTTGACAAAAGCCTAACATCCTGGATCTACAAGGAATGCAAACTTGCAAATAGGAAAAAATGACTGTTATAAAGAGAGCAAAAGGTATGAATGAAAAATTCTCAAAAGAAACTTATTAGCAGCAAGCACTTGAAAAAATGCACATCCCCATCAGTCATCA
>NW_007258391.1:65932-146932 GCF_000164805.1 Carlito syrichta | reverse complement strand
GGAAAGATCACAAGTTGAGAGTCTAACAAATCACCTAAGGGAGCTGGAATGAGAAGACCATCAAAACCCCAACTTTAGCAGAAGAAACAAAATCACCAAAATATTTGACATAGAAGACAAACATAGCACACAAAATAGCAACAAAACAAAAAAAATAGTTCTTTGAAAGAAATAACAAGATTGATGGACCCTTGCAAGAATGACCAAAAAGAGAGAAAAATCTCAAATAAACACAATCCAAAATAAAGAATATCAAATCACAACCGACCCCCTAGTAAATACAAAAGATTATCAGAGATTTCTATGTACACCTATATGGAAACAAACCTGATCATCTAAGTGAAATGGAGGATTTTCTGACAACACATCACCTCCTCCAGATGAAACAAGAAGATATTGAGACACTAAAGAGACCAAAGATAACCGAGAAAATTGACTCTCTCATAAGAAAACTACCTACAATTAATAGCCCTGGACTGGATGACTTTCCAGCAGAATTCTGCAAAAGATACAAGAGGAGCTGCTACCAATCCTATTGAAAGTATTCTAAAAAATTGAGAATGATGGAATTCTTCTCACATCATTTTATGAAGCTAACATCACACTGATATCCAAACCTGTTGAAGATCCAACCAAAAAAAGAGTACTACAGGCCAATATCCAATATCTTTGGGAAAGTGCCAGGGTACAAAATAAATGTACAAAAGACAGTTGCATTCATAAACACCAATAACAAGCAGGCAGAGAACCAAATAAAAAAAAAATCCATTTAGGATAGCCACCAAAAAAATGAAATACCTCGACATCTTCCTAATCAGAGAAGTGAAAGACCCTTACAATGAGAATCACCAAACACTGCTCAAAGAAATGCCAAAAGACACAAACAAATGAAAAATTAGTCCATGCTCATGGATAGTAAAAAATGAACATTGTTAAGATGTCCATCCTACCGAAAACAATCTACAGTTTACACGCAATACCCATTAAGTTGCCAACATCATTCTTCTCAGACCTGGAAATATCAATACAGGAAATCATAAGGAAACATAAATGACCACAAATAAACAAAACCATCATTAGCAAAAGAAACAAAGCAGGAGCTACTAAACTTCCAAACTTCAAACTTCACTATAAGGGTACAGTAATCAAAACAGCATGGTATTGGTACAGAAACAGCCAGATAGACTAATAGTACAGCATAGACATTTCAGAATCAAAACCTCAATTCCTCAACCCACCCATCTATGCCTCCAACTAACAACCACTGGGGAGTGGAGAACATATTAAGTAAATGGTGCTGGGAAAATTGGCTGACCACATGTGAAGATTGAAACAGGACTTCTACCTATCACCATATACAGAAATTAATTCTAAATGGATCAAGATCTAAATGTTAAGCCACAAATTGTAAGAACCTTGGAAAACATAGGGGACACCATAATGAAAACTGGAAATGGCAACCGGTACCTATTCAGAACTCTACATACCCATACCTTAAGAAATAGGATAGACAAGTGGGAACTAATCAAACTAACAAGCTTCTGCATAGCTAAAGAAACCATTAAGAGAACAGAGAAACAGTCCACAGAATGGAAAAAAAATATTTGCCAACTGTATATCTGACAAAAATCCTAAAATCTAGGATTTACAAGTAACTCATGTGTGCCAAAAGGAAAAAGAAAGCCCCTTTAAAAAGTGGGCAAGAGACATGAGTATACACTTCTCAAAAGAAGATATACAGGTTGCCAACAGACACACATAAAAGTGCTGAGCCTCGCTCACCTCAGAAAAGTCAAAATCAAAACCATATTGAGAATTCACCTAACCCCAATAAGAATTCCCATCATTAATAAAACAAACAATAACCGATGCTGGAGAGGATGTGGAGAGAAAGGGTGGCTTCTACACTGCTGATGGAAAAGTGCTGATGGGAAAGCAAACTGTTGCAACATCTTTTTAAGACAGGGTGGCAATTTCTGAAAGACCTCGAAATTGACCTTCCATATTACACAACAATAACCAAAGCGATCCTTAGCAAAAGAAACGAAGCAGGAGATACTATTGGGAATATACACGAAGGAACTCAAATCATTCTACAAAAAAAGATAACTGCACATGTTTGCTTGTTGCAGCGCTGCTCAAAATAGCAAAAATGGAACCAACAATGTTGCCAGTCAAAACTGGACTGTAATTAAAAATGTGGTATATATACTCAATGGAATATTATGCAGCCATAAAGAAGGACAAACATATGAACTTCTCAGCTACTTGGATGAACTTAGAGTCGATCATACTCAGTGAACTATCACAGCAACAGGGAAGAGAGTATCATATGTTTTCACTCATAAGCGAACCTTGAACAATTATTGCAATACAATAAGAAAGGAATAGGCAGAGGGAGGAAACTGTGAGAAGAGAAGAGGTGTTATTGAGAGTTGAGGGAAACTGCTAGATGGAGGGGCATATCTCATCAACAAGGATACCTGCATAATCAATGTTTGTATACCTAAGGCTAGATTGTACTCCACATCATCATAAATAAAAAAAAAAATTGAACAGACAAAAAGAAAGGATTATTGAGAATAGTTCAGTATTAGGCATACAACTGGTCACCATTAAGGTCTTATTCGCACTCCCCTTTTGTCTCCACTTCACCTGGTTTGACATGAGACACCCTTATTGATGTTGTGTGCCACTCTTTCCCCTTCTGGCATTTTTTGGCAAAGGAAAATCCATTTCTTATGGTACTATGATAAATTTTCAGGGTCCACTTACGAGCGAGAGCATGAGTTACTCACTTCTTTATTTCTGTGCCAAATAACTGAATGTTATATACTCTCAAAATATCCAACTTGTTGAAAAGTCCACAATTTTTTTCTTCTTAATGGCTATGTGATATATAATCATGTATGTGTACCACATTTTAAAAATTCAGGACAGTTTTGATTGGCAACATATGTGATTCCAAGTTTTTGCTATTGTAATTAGTCCTGCAATAAATATGCATGTGAAGGTATCATTTCTGTAAAGTGATTTAAGTTATTCCAGGTATATGACCAGAAGGTGGATTGATGGATCATGTTGACAGTCAATTTCTAGTTCATTTTGGAATCACTACACTGTTCTTCACAAAGGTCGAATTAATTTGCATTACCACCAAGAGTGTTTAAGTGTTCCCTTTTCTAAGCATTCTCACCAGCTTCTGTTATTTTATATTTTATTAATTGTGGTCATTCTTACCTGAAAATGCTGTTATCTAGATGTGTTATTGATTTGCAGTTCTCTGATTTTGTTGAGGATGAGCATTTTTTCATGTGTCTGTTGACAGATGGTATGCCATCTTTTCAGAAGTGTCCATTAATGTATTTTGCCCAGTTTTTAATGGAGCCCTTTGTTTTCATCCTGTAAGCATGTCTGTGTTCCTTATAGATTCTGGATTTTTGACATAGTCAGACACAAAATTGGCAAATATTTCTTCCATGTCTGTGGGCTGTGTCCCCTGTCTCTTGATGGTTTATTTTGCTTTAAAGAAGCTTTCCAGTTTGATGAGGGCCCACTTATCATTCTTATCTCTTATGGCATAGACATTGATCAGGAGTTGATTGCCTATTTCAATTTAGGTAAAGGTATCTTTTTGGTTTTCTAAGATTCCTAACGTTTGAACTTCTATGTTTAGGTCTCTGATCCATTTAGAATTGATTTTTGTGTATGCTGACAGGTTGGAGTCCTGTTTCATTCTTCTACATAAGGTCAGTCAATTTTCCTAGGACCTTTCACTAAATAGGTTGTCCCCTCCCCAGTGGTTAGTGTTGGAACATTTGTGGAAGAGGAGTTGGTTGGGAAATTGAGGTGTTGCTTCCAGAATCTCTATTCTGTTCCATTGTTCTACATGCTTGTTTTTATACCAGTAGTAGATTGTTTTGATTATTGAGGTATTATAATGTATATATAATGTAGTTTAAAGTTAGAATTGTGATACCTTCCACTTTGCTTCTTTTGCTAATGATTGTTTGTCTATACATGGTCATTTATATTTTCTTTTGCATTTTTTGTTTCCAAATTAGAGAAGAACGATGTTGGTAATTAATGGGTATAATTATGAATATGTAGACTGCCTTTGCTAGGCAGGACACCTTAGCAAAGTTATTCGAATGTATGAGCATGGAATATTTTTTTCACTTCTTTGAATCATATTAGATGTTTTGAGCAGTGTTTCACAGTTTTTATTTTAAAGTACTTTCATTTCTGTGACTAGATAGTAAGATGAGGAATTTCATTTTTATTTTTGACTATTGTGAGTGGTATTGGGCTTTCAATTTGAATCTATGCTTGTTTGTGGTTAATGTACAAGGCTGTGATTGTCTTTGGCATTTTTTTTCTACCTTGAGTCTTTCTCAATGTCTTTTACCAGTGTAATTGTATTTTTTTGACAGTCTCTTGGATTTTCAAAGTATAAGAAAATATCAACAGAAAAGAGGGATAATCTGACTTGTTTTCTTATTTTATTAACCCTGATTTCCTCATTGCTCTAGCTAAGATTTCTAACACGATGTTGAACAGGAGGGATGAGAGTGAGGAGCTCAGTTTTGTTTTGGTTTTCAGGGGAAACTCTTCCAATTTCTGTCCACATAGCAATATGCTGCCTATGGGTTTATCTATTTTATGTTCCCTCTATGCCCACAAGCTCAAGGGCATTTATCAAAAAGGAATGCTGGACTTTATTGAAACTATTTTACCACATTCAATGATATAATCATATGTCTCCTGTTTTACATTTGTGGTTGTATTTAATTACATTTATGGTCTTGTGTATGTTGAACCACCTCTGCATCCTGGGGATGAAGTGTACTTGGATATGGCTGATGTTTTCTGAAACGTGTTGTTGGATCCAATATGCCAGAATCGTGCTGTGTTTTTTTGCATCTATGTTATTCGGGGATATTGCACTGTAGTATTTTTTTTATTCTCTGTATCTCCACTCTGTTTGATTGTCTGTATGATGTTTGGACCAACCAAAAAATGATTTGGGAATCATTCTGTATTTTATGATTACTAGGTACATTTTCGACAGCATTGGTATTAGCTCCTTCTTGTATATATTGAAAAATTATGATGGAAATTCATGTGATTAAGGGGTTTTCTTTGAAGATAGTTTTCTTATGACAGAGTCAATATCTCGGGTTGTTATTGGACTATTTGTGTTCTCAAATTCTTCTTGTTTCAACCTTGAGAACAAGTGTGATGTCAGAAACTCCTCCATTTCATTTAGGTCATGGTGTTTGCTTTCATACAGGTGTGCATTTAGACTCTGATAAAAGTTTGAATGTCTGTGGAATCTGCTGTAACATTATCTTTTGCATTTTTTATTGTGTTTATTTGTTTTTTCTTCTAACTATCTTGGTTATTCTGGTTAGGAGTTTATCAGTCTTGTCTATCATTTCAAATAACCAGCATTTCATTTTCTTTGATGTTTTCTCTCTCTCTCTTTTTTTTTTTTTGAGTTGGAGTCTCACTTGGTCACCCAGACTGGAGTAGTGCAGTGGCTGTTCCCAGCCACCGCAGCCTCGTCTGCTGGGCTCCGGCAATCCTTCTGCCTCAGCCTTCCTATACTGTTTTATTCTATGACCCATTTCTGATCTTTTACTTTGTTGATTTTGAATTCTTCTGCCAAAGTTAGGGTTTTAATAGTCTTTTATTTATGGCTCACTTAGGTAATTTTTTTGGCTGTTAATTTGTTCTCTTTCTATTTTCTTGATGTGTGATTGTAGAGTTTAAATCCCCCTCTTAATAATGCTTTCAAGGCAACCCAGAGATTTTGCAAAGATGTGTATTTGTTTTCATTTTTTACCCAAAATCTTTTAATTTCTGTTTGGATTTCTATGGTCACCCAGGAGTTGTTTGGCATTATGATCTTTAGTGTCCATGACTTTGTGGATATTCGGAGACTTTTGTTGTTGGTTCTATTTATTTGTATTCTGCTATGTTCTGAGAAGGTGCATGGAAGTATTTAAATGTTAGGAAATTTGTTTATGCATGACTTGTGACCGAGGGTGTGGTCAATCTTGGATTACATTCTCTGTGATGATGAGTAGAATCTATGTCCTTTGGTTTTTGGTTGGAGGGTTCTATATGCATCTATGAAATTTGTTCAAGCATTAAGTTGAGGTTCCAGGTTGCTTTGTTTATTTTTTCCTTAATGATCAATGTAGGGTTTCTAGTGGGTATTGAAGTCTCTAAATGTGATAGTGGTGGTGTCAATATCTTTTTTTAGTTTACTTAGTAGCTGCTGTACATATGTGTTGGGTACCTACATATTTAGGATGAATGTTGCTTGTTGATTGAAAATTTTATTACATGTTATGTCCTTGTTTATCTTTTTAAAAAATTTTAGTAGCTTAAATGTGGTTTAGTCTGATATAAAGATCACAACTGCTACCTCCTTTGTGATCTGTTTGCCTGAGTGACCTTGAGACTGTGGCCATCCTTTGTAGTAAGAAGACTTCACTGAAATCAGCAAATTACTGGGTATTGTTTGTTCTTCCAGGTTTTCATTCTTTGTCTTTTCCGTGATGAATTTAGTCCATTCACATTCAGGCTGATCATTGAAATGTGAGAGTTTGTCCCTATAATACTGTTTCTATAGGGCAGTTTTGTTTTCAGTTTGCTTTTGTGTTCATATGTGTGTTCAGTTTTGTGCTCATGCTATGTGCTTTACTGTTTCTGTGTTTGTGATATTTTGGAGTATATGGTCTCCCTTTTGTTTCTATTTGTTCTTTACACAGGAACTTTTTAAGTGTCTCCTGTAAAACTGGTCTCGAGGCAACATATTTTTTAGAGATTAGATTTCTGGGAAGGATATCAATTCTCTGTCTCTGTTGAAGCTTAGCTTGACTGGGTAAAAAAATTCTCACTTAAAATTATTTATCTTTGAGAACATTAAATTCGTGGGCTTCAATTTCTTCTGTTCTGTAGTTTTTCTGCAGATAAGATCACAGCATTTCTGATTTGTCTTCCCTAGTAGATATTCAGACCATTTTCCCTGGCTTCCTTTAGGATTTTTATACCTTTTTTGGGTAAGTGAATTGCAATGTGTCTAGGGATGGGTTTTCTCATCAGATGTCTTGCAGGGGTTCTCTGAATTTCATTTCTTGTTTCATCACTCCCTGGCCAGATGAGGGAATTTTTCTTGAATGACTTCATGGAATGTTTGTTCCAGGTATTTTCTGTTTGTCCTTCTATTTCAGGTATTATTTTCAGATGCAGGTTTGGATTCTTGGTAAAATAATCTTATCTTGGAGAATTTCTCCGTTTTTTTAAATTTTTTTCTTTATTTTTAATAAATTGAGTTAATTTCATCTTTGGCCTTCCAGCTCTGAGATTCTTCTGCTTCGTCAATTCTATTTCCTATGTTTGTCAAATTGGCATTTATTTATTGATTGGAGTTAATCATTTGTTTTATTACTAAGTACACATTCCTGATTTTACCCAGCTCTGTTGTAATTTTATTTAGTTTTGATCCTTGTATTTCTTGATTTATTTTTCATTCTCTACCTAATGCTTCTCTGATCTCCAAATGTACTTTCTAGTTACATTCTTTCTCAGAGATGTTATGGATTTTTCAGGTCAGCCTGGACTTTGAGATTGTCACTTCAATGAACTGACCAGTCGATTCCCAGAAAGGGTCAGTCCAAGGGTTGACAAGCCTAGCCCTAGAATTGTTGACTTGCATGTGCTGGCAAGTCATCCCTTGAAAGTGTTGCTGAAATAGTGGGCTGGCTAGCCCAGCCCCAAGAGTGTTGCAGCCTCTGGAATTGTCTCAGTTTCAGAATCATGCCTTCTTCCAGCAAATCTCCAGTTTCCTTTTCTCTATCAGCTAGCAAGCCAGTCTCAGGTTCACAGCTCATCAGTTCCAAAAATCTTCTGCTGATCTTCAGTTTGGTGTTCTTCTTTCATTCCCAGGAAGAATGAGAGACACAGACACCTGGAAAGTGAGAAAGCAGGATTTATTGAGAGGACAGGAATGCTCCCACAGTAAGAGGGTGCCCGAGGGGGTTGCCAATTTAGAGATGAAACCTAGTGCTTATGTCATTCTAAGACTGATCCGTTTGGCTAGCACTAGTTGTGATATGAATGGATAGTACTCACTGTTCTGATTGGTCAGTACTGATGATCAATCGGCAGGATGTAGTGGTCTAGTAGTAAGTTAATTGGTTTTTTTCTATCAACAGCGGTGAGTACATAAGCTCAAACTTGAGGGGCTCCCAGGAAGTTTGCTTATCAATGTGAGTATATCAGTCTGAGAGGCCTACCTGCTGGAAATCTGCTATATTGTTACCTGCTACATGTTACTGAAGAACTTGCTTTGTCTTTCTGCCTAGTCTTTCTGTAACAAGTTCCTGTCTCAGAGATAGCCATTGTTTGTGTACCAGTAGCTATTCTTATTAGCATTGATTCTTTGCTGGGAATCTGATTGTTACCCTCATTTATTCATTGATTTTTTCTTCATTTGTTGATGTTTTCCAATCTTTCTCTTTCCCTGAGCTTCTGCTTTGAGTTTGCTCAATTATGATATAGGACTGGGAGTGGGGTATTATGCAGTCTCTTTAAAATTTCGAGATTTCTAGGGGATGAGGGTTTCAATATTAAGCACCTATTGCCTGGTCACAATATTTGCAATCTGCTGAATGGGTCTCCTGTGACTCATTCTCCATCCCTGCAAAAAATGATCTTACAGTGAATATTCCTGCGTAGACCTGGAGTCGAAGACATGTTATAACAAGGGAAAGAGAGATAGAAGGAGAGGAAAAAAGGAAATGTGGTAAAAGGAAACTAAAAATAGAAAAAAAGATATGAAAATAAACAAGCAAAAAGCAAAGCTAAAAAATTGAATGAAATAAAAGAGAAAACCAACCAAGAAACAAAGAAAGCAAATGAGGTAATTAAACAAACAAATCAGTAACAATCGCAACCTCCTTCCCAGTAAGTTTTGCTGTCTCCATCTATCACCCAGGTGCTAGCTCAGGGTCAGTAGTTGATCTTCAGGACTTCTGAATCTGTTACCCCTCAGGGCTTTTGCTCTGGAGCAATGTTGTGTTAGGTGAGTAATAGCACCCCAATGCGACACAAAGTTCAGTGCCTGGGCTTAAGGTGCAGATTTTGTCTTCTGCAGAGTACATCCTGAAAAAACGTCTCTGTCCAAGTATTAGAGAGTCTACTCAGTTTCTCTTGCAGGAGTTTCTGATCCCTTCCCAACTGTTACAAATCTCTGGACCTTGGGACCTGATGACAAGGTTCTGGAGCCCTGTCCTTTTGCAGGGTTGGCTCCCTGCACTAGGAGCTTACTTTTTTTTGTTTTTGAGTTGCAGTTTCACTCTATCGTCCATGCTGGAATGCATGATATGCTCATGGCCACCGCAGCATTGACCTACTGGGCCCCAGCTATCCTTCTGCCTCAGCCTCCCAATTAGTGAGGACTACAGGCACCCACTACCACTCCCAGTTAATTTTTTATTTATTGTAGAGTTGTGATCTTGCTATGTTTCCTGGGCTGGTCTCAAGTGTGTGGGCTTAAGCCATACACTCATATCAGTCTCCAAATTGCTGAGATTACAGGCCAAGCCACCTTGCCAAGTAGAGTTTATATTCATTATTTCCTTGTAGTGTTGCATTGGGCTTTTTATTTGTAATCAGACATGATGTATAAACTGGAGGTGAAGTGATATTTAAATATAAATATTTGAGGATAAAATTAAGACGATTTTGAGCAATAATCTAGAATAAGCCACAAATATTTTGCAATCACACAGCTTGACAAAGAGTATGAAATTAATAAATACACTAATATACCAAATGAGAAAACTGTGAATTGTGAAATGAAACAGTAATAGAACATTAATAAGCAAAAGTCACTACGACACAATAAATCCATGTAATAAAATTGCACTTATACTTCAAAGTCTACATTAAAAAAAAATAACTGAAATAAGAAAGTAAGGAAAAAAGGAATGCAGGCAAAGATGAATAGTTTCGATTTACAATTAAGAGGAAGCGAGCGATTTTTTTCACCTCTAAATTTTTTATTTATAATTCTGTGACACAATTCAGGGTCACGCATACAATTGTTCATTGTGCAGGTACACTTGTTGGTGAGGGGGGCACACTTCTCCATCCCCTCACAATTACACAACATCTCAATACTGTCATTCCTATTCTTACAATATTGTGATAGATGTTTAAGGTCAACTTATGAATGAGAATATGAGATATTTTGTCCTTTGTTTTTTTTAAAGATTGTTCAGTTTTATAGACTCTAAATCCATCCAGGTTTCTGTGAAGTTAATGATGGTTTTCTTTTTATGGCTGCATAATATTTTTTGTGTATGTATAACATTTTTTACAAGTCCTGTTTTGATGGGCAGTACAGTTTGTTCCGTGTTCTTGCTATTGTGAACAATGTTGTGATAAATATACATGTGGAAATATCTGTTTTTAAAAGTGATTTGAGATGTTCTGGGTATATTCCCAGTAGAAGAATTGTGGGGTCATATGGAAAGTCAATATTTAGAATTTGTAGCAATTGTCACACTATTTTCCTCAGAGGTCATACTAGTTTATACTCCCACCAACAGTGTAGAAGTGTTCCCTTTTTGCCACATCCTCTCCAGCATCTGTTACTTTTTTAGTTATTGATGATGGCCATTCTGACTGGAGTTAGGTCATATCGCGGTGTAACTTTAATTTGCATTTCTTTGAATACTAGTGAGGCCTAGCATTTTTTCATGCATCTGTGTGTTGCCCTTATGTCTTCTTTGAGAACTCTCCATTCGTATCTTCAGCCAATTTTATAGTGGGGGTGTTTGCTTTTCTTCTTTTCAGCAAGTTTGATGTCCTTGTAGATCTTTGATGTTAGTTCTTTCTCAAATATAGCTTTGGCAAATATTTTTCGCAGTCTGTGAGGTGTCTACCTGATCTATTGATGGTTTCTTCAGCTTTGCAGAAATTGTCAGTTTGATAAAGTCCGACATGTCTATCTATATCTTATGGCATGGACACTTTAAGTTTTGATAAGGAATTGTTTTCCAGTTCCAATTTTCATAAGCGTGTCTCCTGCATTTTCTGAGATTCTAATAGTTTGAGATTTTACCTTTAGATTCCTGATCAATTTAGTGTTGATTTTTGTACACGGGGATAGGTAGATGCCCTGATTCAGTCTTCTGTATGAGGTCAGCCAGTTTTCCAGAACCATTTACAGAATAGGGTCTCCTCTCCCCAGTAGTTGGTAGTGGAGGTTTTGTTGAAGATGCGTTGGTTGAGAAATTGAAGTTTTGCTTCTGGAATCTCAATTCTTTTCCATTGGTCTGTTTGCCTGTTCTTGTACCAATACCATGATATTTTGATTGTTGTAGCTTTATAATACAATTTAAAGTCTGGGAGTGGGATACCTCCTGCTTTTTTTCTGAGAATTGTTTTGCCTATTCTTGGTCTTTCGTGCTTCCATATGAATTCTTATATTGTTGTTTGTATGTCTCAGAAGAATCTTGCTGGTAATTTAATGGGTTTTTCATTAAATCAGTAGATAGCCTTAGGTAGAAAGAACATATTAACACTGTTGATTCTCTCAATCCATGAACATGGGATATTTTTTTCACTTATTTGTGTCATCATTGATTTCTTTGAACAGTGTTTTGTACTTTTCATTGTAAAGATATTTCACGCCCCTTGTTAGGAAGATGCCAAAGTATTTCATTTCTTCGTGGCTATTGTGAATAAACTTGTGTTTTTCTGAGTTTCTGTTTTTGTTATTATTAGTGTATAGAAATGTGATTGTCTATTGAACATATATTTTATACTTTGCGACTCTGCTGAAGTTCTTTAATAATACAAGCAGGTTTTTAACAGATTCTCTTGGGTTTTTGAAGCATAGAGTCATGTCTGCAAAGAGGGATAGGTTGATTTCCTCTTTTCCAATTTGGATACTACTGATCACCTTGTCTTCTCTGATTGTTCTAGATAGAACTTCCAAAATTATGTTGAACAGGAATGGTGAGAGTTGGCATCCTTGTTTTGTTCCAGTTTTCAGGGTGAATGGTTCCAATTTCTGTCTGTTTAGCAGTATACTGGTTTTTTATTTCTCATAGATGACTCTTAATATATATTGAGGTTTGTTCCATCTATTCCTAGATGTTCATGGGTTTTTTAATCAAGAATGTGTGCTGGATTTTATCAAAAGCTTTTTCTACATGTAATGATATAATACCGTGGCTTTTGTTGTTTTGTCTATTGATGTACTGAATTATGTTTATGGTCTTACGAATGCTGAACCACCCTTGCATCACAGGAATGAAGCCTAATGGTTGTGGTGGATGATTTTTAATTTGTGTTGTTGAATCCGGTTTGCTAGAATCTTGTTGAGAATTTTAGCATCTATATGCATCAAGGGTACTGTATTTAGAGGTTTTTCTTTGTAGGAACTTTACCTGTGTTGTGTAACAATGCGATGTTAGCTTCATAAAGTGATTTGGGGAGAGATCTATCTTTCTCAATTGCCTGGAATACTTTCAATAAGATTATTATCAGTCCACCCTTTTTTATTTTGTAGCTTTCTACTGGAAAGTTATCTGATCCAGGGCTTTTTTTGGCAGGTAATTTTCTTATGATATAGTCACTTTCCTGGATTATTATTGGTCTATTTAATTTCTCAATTTCTTCTTGTTTCAACCTGGGCAGGTAGTGTAATGTCAGAAAGTCCTCCATTTCCTTTAGGTTTTTAAGGTTTTTTTTTTTCCATACTGGTGTACATAATTGTCTCTAACAATCTTTTATTTCCTCAGGGTCAGTTGTGATTTGATCTTTTATGTTTCTTATTGATTTTATTTGCACTTTTTCCTTTGTCATTATATCTATGGGATCATTCATTTTTCTGTATCCTTTCAATAAATCTCCTTTTTTTCTTTCTTTCTTTTTCTTTTTTAAAACTTTCTTTTGTCTTCTTTGTCCCAGATTTGGGCTTTCATTTTGGTGATATGGATTCTTCTGTTCAAGTTAGGGTTTTTTTGTTCTTGCTTTTCCAGCTTCCTTAGGTGATTTATTAGGCTGTTAACTTATGATCTTTCTGTTTTCTTCATGTTTGTTTGCATCAATATGACTGACCCTCTTACTATGGATTTCATGGCATCCCAGAGATGTGGTAAGATTTTTCTTCATTTTCATTTCTTCCAGATACCTTTTAATCACTGTTTTGATTTCCACGTTGACACAAGAGTTGCTTATTATCATGCGGTTTAGTTTTCACGACTTTGTGGGTTTGGGGAGAAACTTGTTTTTCTTGATATTTATTTCACTGTAGTATGAGAAGGTGCAAGTCAAAATGTCATTATTATTAAATTTGTTTATGCTTGATTTATGGCCTAATTTGGGATCAGTCTCATAATACGGTCTATGTTGTAATGAGTAGAATATATAATCTGTGGTCATTGATTGGAGTGTTCTGTAGGTATCAAATATGTCCTTTTGGTTAAGAGTCACATTGAGGATCCTAATCTCCTTGCTGAATTTTTGTCTTAATTACCTGTCTATGGTTGTGAGTGAGGTGTTAAAGTAACCAGCTATGATAATGTTGGAGTGAAATTTTTTTTATGTTTGCCTAAAAGCTGCATTATGATAGTTGGTGCTCGTATATTGGGTGCATATATGTTTTGTATGGGTGTTTCTTGTTGATAAATTGAACTTTTGTCATTATATAGTGACCTTCTGTATCTTTTTTAAAATTTTGATTATTCAAAGTGTATTTTGTCTGAATTTATGATCGCAATTCCTGCTTTCCTTTGTTTTCTGGTCACCTGAAACTGTGCTTTGAATCCTCTTACTTTGAGTCTCTGAGTGTCCTTTGTGGTAAGATGAGTCTCTTGGAGACAATATATTGTTGCTTCTTGATATTTTATCCATTTTTTTCCTTTCTATGTCTTTTCTTTTTTTTTTTTCTTGAGTTGGAGTCTCACTCGGTCACCCAGACTGGAGAGCAGTGGCCGCTCCCAGCCACCACAGCCTCAACCTGCTGGACTCTGGCGATCCTTCTGCCTCAGTCTTCCAAGTTGCTGGAACTACAGGCGTGTGCTACCATGCCCAGATAATGTTTTTTTGATTTATTGTTGAGATGAGGTCTCAAGTTGCCCAGGCTGGTCTCGAACCCACGAGCTCAGGCAATCCACTCACCTCAGCCTCCCAAATGCACGGGATTACAGTCTGAACCACCAAGCCTGGCTGGTCTATGTCTTTTCAATGGTGTATTTATTCCATTCACATTCAGGCTAATTATTGAATTGTGAGAGTTTATTCCTATTGAGGTTCTTATGGATTTGTTGTTTTTCCTGTTTGTTTGTAGTCTTTCTTTTAATTTTTGGTATGATTCAAGTGTGTTTTCTTTTTTTTTTTTTTTGAGTCGCAGTCTCACTCTGTCGCCCAGACTGGAGTGCAGTGGCCGCTCCTGGCCACTGCAGCCTCAACCTGCTGGGCTCCGGCGATCCTTCCGCCTCAGCCTTCCAAGTAGCCGGAATTACAGGCATGCGCTACCATGCCCGGCTGATTTTTTGATTTATTGTAGAGATGAGGTCTCGCTGCCCAGGCGGGTCTCGAACCCGCGGGCTCAGGCAATCCACTCACCTCAGCCTCCCAAAGGCGCGGAATTACAGGCTGAGCCACCGACCGCGCTTCATGTGTGTTTTCAATCTTTTTCCTGCATTCTTCTTAAGAACTTTGTGGGTTTTTTTTCTTCACTTTTTTCTGTGTTTAATAATTTCTTAAGTGTGTCTTTTAGAGCTGCTCTAGAGGCAGAATAATCACTTAGGGATTGATTGTCTTGGAAATATTTTAATTCTCCCTCCATACTAATGAAGCTTATTGGGGTAGATTTTTCTTGGTTAAAGGTGTTTATCTTTGAGAAGTTTGAAGATTGGCTTCCAAGTTCTCCTCCTCTGAAGTGTTTCTGTAGATAAATCAGTTCCTATTCTAACTGACTTTCCCTAGTACGTAGTCTGACCTTTTCTCTTGCTGCCTTTAAGATTTTTTCCTTTATACCTACTTTGCTTAGGCAAATTAATATGTCTCTAGGATTTTGTCTTCTTATTTGTTGTCTCACAAGGGTTTGCTGAATCTCTTGTGTATGAATGTTCACATCACTGATTAGATGAGGGAAGTTTTCTTGAATAATTTCATGGAGTGTTTTTTCCAGAGTGATCTATGTCTCTCTTTCTGCCCCAGGAAGTTCAATTACTGTTAGTTTTGCCCTCATGGAATAATGACTCACCTCTTGAAGTTTTTTTTTTTTTTTCTGTTTTTATAAGCTTCTTTTCCATGTTTTTGACATTGTTAGTTCCATGTTTTGGTCCTCAAGCTCTGAGATTCTTTCTTCTGATTGGATAATTTGGCTTTTTATGATTATCAGTTTGTTACTTATTCAATTCACAGTATTCTTCACTGCTCTTATCTCAGTTTTTATCTCCTTCATTCTTTCCTCTTGTCTCTCATCTATTCTAATTATTCTATTAATGTCTTGACATTTCGGCTTGTAGTTTGACACCAGTCATTCTGGGGGCTCTTCATTTTTTGGGTTGTGAAGTATGTTTTCTCAGAGTCTGACCTCCCAGAGTTCTTTGTGAGACTTATATCCTTCTTTTGCTTTTGCTTTCTTTGTGTAGATTTTATTCCCTCCTCGACTTTTTTTTTCCCTCCACTTTACTGTTTGAATGTTCACATCACTGATGAGATGAGGGAAGTTTTCAGGGTTGGTGGGTTTCCTTTTACTTCTGTTTGTGCAGTCTCCTATTTTTTCTCATGTGGATAGTCTGACTTTTTTATCACTAAAGCTGGACTGTGTTTTGGGGGTTGTACTTTTTGCAGTTTTGAGAATTAATTGGGGAGTACTGTGATGCAAAATCTCTCTGCATATCCCAGTAGCCACTGACATGTGTATGGCCACCCTGGAACCCGCTTCCTACTGCCTTATAATCTTTCCAAACAGTGGGATATAGATTTGTCCCCTGGAAGCAAAATTAGGCAAGAAAAAGAAAAACCATGGGAAAATGAAGGAGGGGGGCAAGAGGAAGGTGGAGAGAGAGGAGAGTAAGAGGGAAAACAGACAAATATGCCATCTAACACATCAAAAGAGACACAAGTACAGGAAAAAAAAGTAAAAACAAAAACTAAAACATACAGATAATCACATAAACACACAATCCAACAAACACCTGCCTACTGAAATACTCTTACCATACACAAACCAAAAGTCTAAAGAATAGAAATAAATTAGTAAAATAACAGAAACAGTGCAAGTGTTAAAACCTTACCAAAGCTGGCCTCAGTGGCTCACCCTGTAATCCTGCGCTTTGGTAGGCTGAGGTGAGAGGATTGCCTGAGCCCATGGGTTCGAGACCCACCTAGGCAACTTGATGAGACCTCATCTCTACAATAAGTTTTTAAAAAAAATTAGCAAGGCATGGTAGCACGCGCCTGTTTTTCCAACTACTTGGAAGTCTGAGGTGGAAGGATCACCAGAACCCAGCAGTTCGAGGCTGCAGTGGCCGGGAGCAGCCACGGCATTCCAGTGTGGGTGACAGAGTGAGACTCCAACCCAAAAAATAAAAAGAAAAAAAACCTTACCAAAACCAGAAATAAAGAGAAAAAAAATAAATAAACCACCACAAAAAAACAAAATGAGCAAAACAGACAAAAATGAAACCAAGGAACCAAACTCACTCTGAGGTCATTCCTGTAAGTCCAATATCCTTCCTGATCTGATGTCTATACCCTCTAGAGAGGGTAACTCGCAGCTTGGATCATATGCCCAAGCCTACTTTAAAAGGAGGGTGGATCATCAGATCTATATGCACCCTGATGCTGCCTGTCAAGTCTGCCACTCAGATCTTACCTGTGTCCAATCCTGCATAGGAGAGAGAATTCTGTCTCTCCCAGTTTGATGAGATCAACTTAGGTGCCATGTTGGATGCTAGATGGAGCTGGGTGGAGCAATGAAGAGATCTGATGGTCCTGGGACAGAGAAAATTACTGTGGTCCGCATTTCCTGACCACGCATTGCGCTCCTTTCTGGCTCTTCCCATTCCTCTCTCTCCACTGATCAGATCTGAGGCTTCAGCTGTTCCATTGCATGAGGTGATGGTGTGGGTTGAGGTGATTAGAATCATCCAATTTCAATATTCTCTTTTCAAAAGCAGATGATCCTGCCTGCCATGCTCCTATCTCAGGGCGGTGGGGATTTGTAGTTGCCCTCAGAGTGGTGTCCTGGGTGAATGAACCTGGAGTCTTCGCCCAGATGGGCTTTCACTCTCCTACCAGCACATGCCTATTCAGGCAGAGAGTTTTTATGGACCCTATTTTTGCGGGGACACTCAAAGTCCGGTCTGTCCAGTCACCATCTTAAGCTCCACAAACAAAAACTAGTATTTTCCTGCCAATGCTAGGTTTTTGATACGAATTGTGTAATATATGTCATGGACTACTTTGCATATCACAAGGTTTTAGCTCCTTCAGAGAATCCACATACTCACAAGAAGCCTACATGTCTCTGTATGTAGGTCCTCTGTCCTTTCTCACAAGGCCTGTGACCTTAGTTACTGTTATTTGCATGTTCTCTCTCCTATGGCACAACCAGCCTGTCCTCAGTGGGTAAACTGTGTGATCCCTAGAGTGTCACCAGAAGCTCCAGTATGTGCCTCAATTGAGAAGGGTTTTTGATATTCTGAGCACTATTTTCTCTATGTGGGTGTCTTGCACAGTAATATATGCTAGCGTCTGAGCCCTTCAAAATGCTCCACTACATGTTGGCAGATTTGTCAGAGCTGTCTGCAGAGATAGTGGTGTGGCCTTGGAAAGTTTGTCTGTAGTGGGTATCTGAGTCACTAGAATCTATCATCTTCATCCCCACCAGACTTTTCTCGGACATTTGGCACACCTACCTGTGTAGTAACCAATAAAACTATATCCAGAATTCTTAAAGGACATACTCAGAAACTCTTCAGGCATTCAGTCCTGTCCCAAACTGCACCAGCTTCCCCTGGGCACAGACACCTGTGCAGGAGACACAGTACTTGAATCAGTGCTTCCTCATGCCCAGCCACATTGTGACCCAGGCTTTAGGTGAGACTACCTGGGAGAACATCCAGGAGGAGGGTGATGAGGGTGACAGACCCCATGCTGGAAATAGACAGAAAGAGAGACACTGAGATCCCCGGGGAGTCAGTGAGACTGACTCACTTTGGGGACAACCCAGAGCCTAAATGGGAAGTTCAACTATTGATTTTTTTAATTATCATTCAGTCATTCCAAAAAGACACGTCTGGATGCATAACTAAGAATCCTAGAGGTAGGTGGCTGGCTGACTGTGGCTTTTACCAGGGGAAGAATAAGGTCACAGTTGTTTCACGACCTGCCATTCATATGCCACCACATTCTGGTTTATGTCACTGTAAGACCAGATAAGAGATGTATCCAACCCCATCTTCTGGTTACCATGAGCAATCCATAAGAATTTACATGGAATTCAGTGTGTTTAAGACAAATTGTCAATCTCTGATGGATAAACCTGAGAATGGTCAGAAATAGAGAATTATTGTACATATATGTCTGTTAACAAGCACTGCCACAAAAGACTTTCTTCACAATTGATATTTTTCCCATCACTGTGAATATGATCTGGTCATTCAGCTGAAGTCAGAACAATTGTCCCCAGTTGTTCAACAACCTTCATCTTTATTAATTTGTCATATTTTATCTATGAATGTACAAAATTTAAAAACTTCATTTTTACTTTTCTTGGTATAACATAATCTGTTCTTCTCTTCATTTTTAATAATAATTTTGCATTTGAGTTTCTGAATTCCTCCAGAGAAAGATTAACAGAAAATATTTGTTTATGTACCCAAAATGCTAAAGGACTTGAAAGGATCACCATTTTTACAGTCACCCTTGTTAGTGTTTTTTTAGAACCTTTGTGTCTACTCTTTTACTGCCTTCCTTAATACCATTCATTTATCCCTTTTACACATGTCTGCATCATGGAGTGTGTAGATGGTATATTTCCTTTATCACAGTATATTTCATGACGTGGGGAAGGCCATATTAGGTCATGACCATGGTTATCACCATAAAGCTAAATACAGCGGTACTTGGGTATATAGTACCAGCCTCTCAATTTGGAAAACCAGCTTACAATTGCAAAGATTGGGGAAATCCCCATTCTCTGGGTAAATTGATCATATGCAATCTGTTTTTCAGTGATCCAGGAATGCTATCCATCAGGAGATACTTGCTGTGTATTGAGATCAGCTGTGCCATGTGCAATATTTCTATTTGAGCCATGAGTTAAACATCCATCAAAACTTGTTCCTCCCTTCTCCTGCTCAAAGAGCCAAGTAGATCCTGCTTCATTAGTCATTGTCACAATACACTGGTAAATGTCCATTATCTGAAATGCCAATTAATGACATTAATGACATTTAAAAAGTCACAAGTTTTCCACACAGTTCTCCTTGTTCTAAAGGACTATCGGATTCCATTTCCCGGGTTGAATTCTGGGCTGCCACTTTTTTGACCAGTGTGTGTTATGGGTGTTCCAAGATAACTGTCCTCTTTGTTGGCTGACAAGAGTCTACCAGCTTATCTCAGTGGGCACAATGCAGTGTTAACTGCAACAGTTTTTTTTTTCATTTTAGTGATCAAAAATGTGAATTACTTCACATCATTTTTCATGATTTGATTTTGAAGAAATACATTATTTGGGAGCTGCTTATATAATTTTTAAATTCCATTGATGGGTTTTACCTTTTGCTACTTTTTGGAGTGCCTATTTTGTCTCACGTCATGAGATGCTATAGCAAGGCAGGCAACCACATCCTCTATCTGTTCATCCTTTGATATTACACACAATGCCTCAGACATGCGTCAGTGAGTCAGGGGTTTTCTAGCAAATCATACTGATTGTTACTGTGTCCAGACCATCTTCATTTTCCCTGATCAACAAAAATACAAGACTCCAAACAAGCTGTTATATTCATGATTAGAGCAGAATACAACAAAAGAATATACATATAAATAAGGAAAGACACTATGATAAAGTCCCTGATAAACCAGGCACAAGTTCTCTGATGTCGTCTTCCAGTAGAGTCTCATGTACATGTTGAGTTCTCTTGGCAGTGTTTTATGATGTTATTATGACTTAATTCCAGAGGAAGATTAATAGGGAATAGGGGCTTAAGACTTTGAAATCCTAGAAGACTTGAAGGAATCACCATTACTCCAGTCAACTCCTGGTACTGCAGTTGTAGGGCATTTGTGTCTCCCCCTTTACTAGCCTCTTTAATATAATTTCTTGATATCCATTTTACAATGTACACATTCTCTTGGTGTGTCTATGTTTCCTCTATGGCATGTGTGAAGCATTTACCACAATGGAAGTTCTCCTGAGGATTAGTATCCAGTGGTGTTCATTAGAGTCCATCAAAAATGTATATTGCATCTGCATAACTGACCTGCCATGCTCAGGCACCAATCTTCCAGAGAAAAACAGGTTTTCCTGCACCCACAGTCAATGTATACCTACACCTGAAATCAATTAGCTGAAAATGTTAATAATATATTATCGAACATGCCATGAATATGTCAAATAATGCATAGGTTTATACATGAAAACTTTACCTTATACAGTGGATAAGATTTTAAAAACTTCAGAAAAACCATGCCCAGAATAAGATCTAGTACCTCACTAGTTGACATGGGTGAATCCCAAGAGAAGACTGTCTCATAACCTATCAGGGTTTGCAAAGCAGAAACACACACTTAACACTTTTCTATGCATGAGTTCAGGTGAGATGGCATAGGGCTGTTAGAATAAAAGCTAAAGTACTGAGCTAAGGGAGAAGGAAAACATGACAAAATTAAGGCCCCATATGAGAAAATGTGGATGGGACGTGAGGCTGAAAGCCTGTGGGGGAACAATGATGGACACAAGAGACTCAACATAACACAAGGCAGTGAGGGTCTCCCTGAGGAAAGGTGATTATGTACTGAAGGATGTTTTGAAGCAGGGGGCATGCACACACATGCAGTGGCATGCAGTGGAATGGGGGAGATATTAGATGGAGGCATTCCCGAAAGAGCAGGTACAGATACTAGGTGCAACTCATATCCCTCCTGGGCTTGCATCCAAATATATCAAAGTTAAGATTAAGTAATTTTCCTACTCTGACAGAAATGACTGAATCTCAGAATGAGAAAGACCATGAGGGGTGTCCCAAGCAATGGAAACAGAGCCTGAAGGGAAGACTCCTGCGCTCACACATGCCTACCTTAGCTCTGTTCCCACAGTTTACAGATATAATACTCCTACTCTGATGGGAGCTATGGTCCCCTCGGAAGACATTCTGATGCCTTCATCTGAGTGTAACAAGAATCTGGAATTTGCAAACAGAGTTTCAAAGTTTTATCAATGTTTCCAAAATGTTTTAGGGTAATAAAATAAATAAATTAACAGAAGACATTTTAAAAGTACAAAAGTCAACAGAATTCCATGTTTTAGTATTTTGGGGTAAACACACTCAAGAATCCCTTAAGAAGAATAAAACAAGAGAGGAGCCTACTCAAATATGAGAAAGAACTTAAAGAGAAAATATTTTTTGAAGGACAGATGTTTTGTAGGACAGGCTTCTCCCACTATGTCAGTATTCTTTGAAACCATAGCCAATAGTGTATTAGCTAGTGATGTTCTGAGAGGCTGCATATAGTTTCACTGAAGAATATTTGAAGATTTTTTAAAAGACATTTTTCCATTTTGTGATGGGTGATTTTCAAGTAATCCTGTCTGTACTCTGTTTAGTAGTCTGATGAAAATTGGCATGACCCCCAAAACCCTTTCCTCCATTTCACCCAATCTAGTCCTGAGTGGCTTTTTCTTCCTCCAAATGGAAAAAGTCCTCAAAGGGAAATGTTTTGCATGTGTGAAAGGGATGAAAAACACTGGCAGAATCATTAAAAGCCATCATAATTAAAACATTCAAAAACTGTTTTGAACAGTGAAAAAACTCATATAGATGTATTGCAGTAAGCTGAGGGTAAACTGAAGATGACTGAAATTGAACATGTAAATTAAAGATATAAATTTTTCATAAATAAATTCTGGGTTTTACGGGAACACTCCCTCATCCACAGTGTCAGAAATAAAAGGAAATGATTTCTAACTGATGCCACTGAAATTCAGAAGAAGTTCTAGAGGGACCCTGATATTATTCAATATTACCTACAGCTGCTCAGGTATCTATGAGGCTCTTGTCTGAGCATCTAGTAAGTGAATTGGAAACACAATGCTGGTGCTCACATGTTCTGAACACCACACTAAAATTCCCAAATAATCTGTTTTTGAAAAAGTTGTTCATCTCCATCACTAATTCAGTAGATTCTGAAGTTAGATTCTTGCAAATACAGAAACGTTTTCCGCTTCCCAACTTTGCAACCCAAGAAAAAATAGAAACAAGTCACAGAAATGGAGATTATATTATTAATTCTCTTAGTGATGAGAAAATTTTAATTTTAGAACTGTGTTCAATAGCAACACTGTGTCCAAATTCAGAACACAGAGTGAGATCTCAGGAGCAATCCTCTCAGGGGAGGTTCCCACATAGGAAAACACTCAGATCTATACAGTTGCACATGAGGTGTACATGATCAATTCCTATCTAGATTCAGCAGAAGAAGGAGGTTTTCTCCTATTGTGGGAAGTACAGAAATTATGCTTGGCAAATAATAACCTACTAAATTTTCTGTACATGATCAGAAACAAAAAATATGAGAAAAGGTGATCTTACCCTAGATTTAACAATGATACTTGTGTATCATGTTCACACTCACTCTCTGAAATTCAGATGCCCAATACACCAGCTGTCTACCTACCTTCAAGATTTCCTTTATAACCACAGATATCTGATATGAAGTTTCTCATTATACAGCTATGTGAAAATCTTGACTCACCCCTTCTTGTTCAATTTGAACATATTTCCCTTTTCACTTAGAGGTATACTCTCAATTTCTTAAAATATCTACTGACCCATTAGTGTCATAAGCAGTCTTTGTGAAACACATTATTTAAATATTTGCCTACTGTTAGCATGGGAAACACACACCATGACGTGAAAAGAACCAACAACAAATGCAGGGTAAGGGAGAAAGACACCAAATCTATGTCCAGATTCATCTTCCTTCTCTTCCTTCTGGAATATTAGTCTTATCCTGCAGGAAAGGTCAGTAAAAGGAGAGAATCAGATATTCGTGAAAAGATATACCCAACCATATCAAAACAAAACAAAACAAATACTACTTAATTCCAGAATAAAAAGTAATACATGGAGCTGTATGAAGCCACCAGGAGGAACAGGAAAATTGGAAACAGAAAGTAAAAAATCAAATGTTTTCTTTGTGAACTGCACAGAGGATACAGCTATATGTACAGAGTGGAATAATAGACATTGGAGGCTAACAAAGGTGGGGAGGTAGTGACTGCTGAAAAGTTGCTTAATGGTACAATGTTCATTCTTCAGATAACTGGTACACTTAAATCCTAGACTTCACCACTGCACAATATGAAAATATAAGCTAAATTCACTTGCCCCACAAAATATATACCAATTAACACATTTTAAAAATTGTTATCACAGGAATTTCTACTTTTTAATGCTTCTAAATGGAAAATTTCTGGAGAATTAGAATTCAAGATTGTAGAAGTATAGAAAAGTGTAATGAAATCAAAAAAACAAAACAAAACAAAAAACTAGTATATGTACACTGTAAATGAATGCAATTTCATTCAAAATTTATATGTTTGAATATAAGGCATGTTTTCTTACATATAAACAATGAACATCTAGCCTTTGGGATTAAAAATGTAATTCAGTTTACATTAGCTCTCCCAAATAAAAGTCTTAGTTAGAAAATTTAAACATATGAACACAATGATTATTAGGGAATCTATACAACTCTGATTAAATAAGCCAGATAACTGAATCAATAAAGCAATATTATATGATCATATACAACAAAATTCCAGGTGTCAGTCTTTTCAAACTGCTCTTTAAATTCAATGCAACTCCATAAAATATCGAGTGTTCTGAGTTTTGCAATCCTAGATAATGAGGCCATTTTAGAATCCTGAGTTAAATTTGTCTTCATTTCTTCTGTGAATCGCATACCAACTTGAGATTAATGTGAAAGATCTCTATAAAAGGGAGTATCCATCAATAACCAAGAAAAGGAGCCATATGACAGGCAGAGGCATCAGTGACATGAGTGTCTGAAGATTATTAGGAAGATAGATGGTTGAATACACTGTCTCAAACAGCAGCAATATACTAAGAGGGTTTTAATGATCAGTGAGGCCAAGTTTACAAGGTATAGACTAGACGATCAGCTGTGAGCCTGAGACACTGAGACAGTGCTAGACTTAGAGCTCAGCACCTGGGTCCTGTTCAAGAAACTTTTGGAGTCAGAGACTCTAGCTGCACAACCCATGGAGAACCCTCAAGTCCATGAATCCATATCAATCAGATAGTCTATGGTGACCCAGTTGTAGTGAATTCCCTCTTGTCTACCTGTAGGCAGGTTTGCATTTGGATCTAAGTGATTTCTTCTGAATGTATCTCTCACAAATTAATACATGGCAGTGTCCTTGAACATCACAGAGCATAGGTACTGTGAGAAGTGGTTCATTTATGATTCTCTATAGATGTTGATTATCCTTCAAAATATGGACTGAAGTATGAAGAACCACTGCAACTCATGCATTATACCTATAATAACCCTTCATCCTGGGGATGCTGGATCCGGTTTAAGATTAATAACTAGCTGTGATAGAGAATTGTGAAACTGTTCCAGTCGGGGAGAGGATCTGCAATGGTATTATTAATGTGGAGTCAAACTCCTGCAGTTACTTTTGAGAAAAGACACCTAGGGAACAAAGTAAAGAAACTAAACAACAACAAAAAACTTAGTCAATCATTTTACAAACTTGTATCCATCACACAATTCTTGAGAATTAAAGATGTTCAAGGCTCAGGTTTATACAGTTTCTCTGTTTTATGAATGTGTACATTTCAAGCAATGTGCTGCTCTTTTTAACATTTTTACTTTTAAATATTGTGTCTTTTGCTTGTTTAAAAATTATTCCAGCATTTTAAATATGCCAACCCAATGCCATTTGACTCCATTACCTGATGATAATCAATTATTAATCTCAATAATAACATTTAAAGTGTAAACATTGTCCTTCAGTCTCCAACTGTTTAAGCATATACTAAGAATTTCAGATCCCTGACAGTGGTATCTAGATATTACTTAGTTACAACGGCAATCTTATCTCCTAGACACATTTATATTCTCACACATGCTGTCAACACATTCACACTTAGAGTTGCATAGAGCATACTCATACTCACACATATTTTCATGCAAGCACACATCCAGTCCATTCTGATAAAAATGGTTTGAGTTATAGCCATTTCCCATCTCCATGGACCTCCATCTTTTAATGTTTGTGGTCATGTATGTTTGTCCACAGCGATAGTTGATGCTGTGTTTGAACTTGACATTTACCGTCCTCTAGTCACTTCCCTTCCCTGCATCTGCTAAAACATGGCCATAATGTCATTGTGAGGTTATTTTGCTGCTTTCCTGGTGAGTTGAACCACACGAGAAACGTGAAGTGGCAATTCCTTTTGATCACTTGGTTATAATCAAGCTTTTGTCTAATGCAATTATTCTACCTTGAGTTGAAAATAATAAAATAAATTCACAGAGTATTTCTAAACCTGTTCACTCAATTGTTGTATTGTTAGCTAAAAATACAACCCAAAGAAGATAGGAGTCACTTACTACCAATATCTTTCTTCGTTGGTGTTTTCAGTGCCATGGGATCCATCATGTACAAAACAACAGACACAGTATTCAATTCATGAATGCACTAAATGCATTGCACTCCTCCCTGCAGACAAAGTCTTCCATTTAATACAGCCTATTATTTTGCAGACTGGAAAATATATTTTCAGGTTTCTACCACAGGTGTGTATTAACAAACTAATAATTCTTCTGTCTACATTTTCAGTCATATTTGTTCTAACCACTGAGTATTAGCATAACCCTAAAACTCCCACATTGGTGTAGGCATACCCAAAAGCTTGGATAACTGGCACACTAGTAGAGTAAACTTTTATTTAGTGTTTATACTATCATTCATTAAAAGATCACAAACAACCTGAATACAAACCCTCCAAACACATTTGTACAGACTTCCACCAGTCTTGTCATTGTCATATTGGGATATATAATTCTTGGAAAATTTGAATGATAAAGGAAAACTGGAAGGAATGTTTATAATGACACTTATCTATCCTCAAGAAAGATCAGATTTTGGTTTCTAAAACATTGATCAGGATCTCAGAACACTCACTTTAAAACTCCGAGAGAACTTACAGAGAAATTCTGTGATGGCATCAACAAGTTCATGGATAATAGGGAACAAGGATCTTAGGAAAAAATTCTACCCCTAAAAGACATTGGGGCTTGAGTTGAATTAATCAAATTGATTCCACATGGCTAGCAAGCAAGTTCATGAGTTGACACCATTTATCAGTAGGTGTGATATCTATCATTACATGCTAAGATACTCTGTAGGTGATGTGAGGTCATGCTGGGGTAAGAAATCCTGGTCAGCCTTAATAGTTCATGGTGGAGAAAGTCCTGATTTGCATAGAGAGGACACTGTGTTTGAATATCAATGCTATGTGAATTGTTCAATATCTCTATGCATCCTGAAATAAAAATACAACTTTCCCTCTAATTGATATAATTACTAGTATCCCAGTTTAATGAGCCTGTAATACTTACAGAATATTTACAATTGTTTATGTCAAGAGAACACCAGGAAAGCAAATAACTGATATGTAGTTGTAGATCCAGTCACTGTAACATGTCTAGAATGCTGATGCAGAATGTTGATAGTGAAAAATGCTGTACATGTGGGTGTTTGGGAATGATACATATTTTCTAATAAATAATGCTGTGATTCTATAAGTGCTGTAATATTTTATGTTGAAATAAAGGCAGTGATTTTTGTAATATATTTGAGCAATATCTTTAGAATTACACTGAGAATAACCATAAGAAAAAGGCCTATTTCCCCAAAGTAATCATCAGTCAGATTTAAAAAAAAATTATTTCCATAAAAAATAAAATTGTGATTTTATTTCCATAAAAATTGTGATTGTGTGACTTTTATTGTTTTTACCCAGTTGTGAGATTTTTACCCAGTTGCGAGGTGATGGTTTAATCAAATATTTCTTATATAATTAGAGTTTATATATGTTTTTATTGTTCTTTCTTCAAAGTTATATTACAACATTTTCTAGACAATCTTCCATTTTATAAGCCCTCTCTTTCCCTCAAGCCAGTACAGTTTTCTTCTTCCCCAAGGTTCTGTCACTCTTGGGATTTGGGTAGTCACACTGTGTCTCTTGCACAATAATACATGGACATGTCCTCAGGGCTGAGACCACTCAGGTCCATTTAGGCTGTGCTCATGTACTTGTCTCCAATCATGGTGACTATGACTTGGAACTTCTGTTCACATTTTATGTTATCATTTTGTGGCTGTACGCATTGCATCCACCAAAGTCTTTTTCCATGAGCCTGTTGCACCCAGAGTATAAGGTAGCTGGAGAAGGTATATTCATAAGCTTTTCAGGAGAAACCCATTGAGACCCCAGGCTTCTTCATCTCAGTCACAGTCTACACTGACGGAACCTGAGAGTGAGTACTTTGGAGAGGGACAGATGTATATGAAAAGCCGATTGGCTGACTCTAAAATCCCACAGGTCGGTCTTGGCTTCTTCTCTACCTTGGGAAGTGTGGAACGCTTAAAAGTAACTGCTGCCACCAAGAAAATACTCCACTCCTGTACATGAAAAGTATATGTGCTCTCAGACACTTATTTAGGAGAGATATATGTTGTTTGGTGATGCTCTCAGGACACAGATATCAGTATTTACCTCAGCAATACTCCGCCACGATGCATATACATAAGGTAGAATTTTTGTAGCTCAAAACCTAATACAACATGAGATGGAGAAGATAGAAGACACAAAGATCATGCAACTGTAAATGCTGAAATTGAAGTTCCAATAATTTTCCAATGATGTGTTTTATTTTTTATGCTCTAAACACGATGAAGATAATTTTTCTACTAGGAACAAATGACCACAAGATACGTTATCAAAGTAATCCCATGTTTAAGTGGCACACAGTCCACCTCGTCATTTTCTTGTCTTTACCCTCTTCAAGTCTACTTCCTGGTATCTGTGTATCTCCTGTTATTTAAACACAGTGAATTAATTAAACCATTCTTATTCCCATTCTGTTAGTATATCTGAAAGCACCTGTAATTTCTATTTTTATACCTGATTTTCGTTGATGTTTTGGTTTAATGATTGCTCCAAGTAACATACGATGCTTAAAGCCTCATCAGTAGCCCCTGCTAAGTTCTTTATTTAACTTTTTATGACATTTTTGTTTTGAAATAAATAATTCTCAGGCTTCGTGATGAATTCCCCCAAGTATCCTTTCCCCAGACTTCTTTGCAGCTGTTCAACGGCTGAGCCTGTGCTGGGTGGATCCTGAGCACCTCCTTCTGGCAATTACCAGTCCTGCAGTGAAAGTTCCTGTGTGGGTTTACACAGCATCTTCCTTTCCTTAACCATCCATGAGAATCTGTGCCCTAGTACAGAGTGATCGTTCATGACACGGTATGTGAATAGCACAAATTCTTAAACTAAAGAATTTCCTTTACTGAATCCAGAGATCTCTCTGAATCGTGACCCCAAGTAAGGTGTCTTAGAAACCAATCATGAGGCCCTCCTTGGTGACTCCCAGATGCATTGGTACATTAAATCACACAGTAAGTCCAAAACCATGTGGGGAATCTGAGTGAGCCCTTTATCTTCTTTAGAATTATGTGGTTAACATTCACATCAGGCACACATTATCTACAGGAAAGACCACAATTTATCAAAGTCCACACATTCAAAGAGAAATCAATCTGTGGTCAACGAAGATTTTGGTGTCAAGGATTTTGACCTGTACTACCATCCCGGAATTTTTCTCTTCTCTTGTCTTTGTGGTTCCCCGAGTAGTTATCTTCATGAGAGAGAGCCAATTCATTCTCCTACATTCTTCTTTAATCCAGATCAATTATACTAATGAGGAGTTAATGGGTAAGGCAGGCGTTCCTGATATGCTGGCACAATTGAAAGCTGGTGATATACTTCCTCTGTGTGATGGCTTTCAAGAGTCTCAAGATATACACATTATATTCAAAAATTTTTCTCCCTTACCTGACTGTAGTATCCCAAAACTATTTGCTTGCATGTTATCTTCGTTGACTGAATGTATTTATTTACAGGATAAAAGAATGCTGGCAGAAGTGTTCTACAATGGTAAATAATTATTTTATTCTCGTGAGGTTTAAGATTATACAAAACTCCTTCTTGGAGACTGGAGAATTATGTTGGGATAAACCACGTGTGTATTTTTCAATCATTAATGCTGCAGATTTCAGAGTCATTTGGGTATCGGCTGGCACTGTCAGCCTGAGAACTTGTGGATTCCTGGAAGGAACGTCACTAGAGTGTGGCATGTGGGGATTCCACAGCTCTCACCCTTATACTAGTTTATACCTTTCAACCAAACATTCGTGATAATTGCCTGTGTATTTGTCACTAACATTTGAGCCTCCACATGTATTACTTCCTGATAATCATATCCCCACCCCTGTGATTCTGGATTTGCATGTCTCTCTGAGGTTTTCCTGTAAGCATTTATTTTATAAATTTGAAAAATCATGAATTTTAGATATTCATATAATTACAGATTGAAAGATGGGGCCCTGCACACTGCTGTTCTTTATTTTGCTGTGGGGACCTGACCCTCTTCTTTTATGACACTATCCAGGCCCAGCATCTAGGAAACTTGAGTAAGAATGTGAATGGGGTGGGGAGAGGCAAGGAGATGGGAGGTTACAGGGTGATCATTGAGAGAGAAGGCTGGAGAGGGAATGTATCTGATAGGTGCCACCCATTCCTGAACTGCTTGGGGGAGAGAAAGTGCTGGAAGGTCAGAGGAAGGGTGAAGAGGGCTTGATGATGGACATGGGAGGGGGTAGGGAATGCAGGAACATAGTCAAGCATCATTCATACCATGATTGATAAAGGAAGGTTTTCCATCAGTTACGGCCTGGGACTCAGCAGGTTGCCTGGTATACTTGTAGACGCCATTATCACTAGGAGGAAAGGGCAGCCCGTCCAGGAAGCCATGCATGGTAGTCTGCTGAGATTCCTGGAAAGGGTGATTGGATGTAGGGAGACCAGAAGCTCTGGTCTGAGATACTGTTGTGTGCCCCACAGTCTGACTGCACAGAATCACCTCTGTTGGCAGGAGGTGCTGAGGCTCCCCTTCCTCTGTATTGAGAAGCCATGCTTTCTATATATTTTGCATTCAATTCCGAGAGAAGCTCTGGGAAAACAGGTGGATAAAACCAAATGCCAAACTTTAGACTTTGTTTCCTTTCCCTTTTCTTTCTGTGACTTTTTCAATTGTTCTGTGGTGGTATTAATGGGCTTGAGACCCTGGAGCGGCAGCTGCATTTCTGATTTCCAGCTGTTTTATGTGAATAATTAAAGAAGAACAAAAGAAACTTTACATTTTGGAAAAAGCCCTGCTTCACTTTTTAATTTGGACAATATTTATTTAAAGAAGTGGTTTGGTACAATTTTGTTGTCTTTTCTACTGGAAACCAATATAAAATGATTTCACAATGTTAAGAGACAAAAATGTCCACTATGACCAAATGTAGTCTTTTCTGCATTATTAATGGATTAAATCAACTCAAAGTCATGATTTGGTCATAGAAATGCTATTCCTTTACCTAGTTCGAGCTTTCCTTTCTTTCCTGTTTTAATTTGAAAAATAAAATATCTTTATTGTGTGAAATTGGGTTGTACTCTGTAGAAAATAATGAATTTTAGTTTAATGTTTAAAGAAAGACAAAAAGAGTTTTTGTCACATTTCTTACCTAATCACCGTGTTTGTGTCCTGAATTTAAAAAGAATTTTTTTTCCACAAATTTGGAACAAAGGATAATGTGTTTAAAGGAATGTCCTTCCTTTTGTGTGTTTTTTCTTTTGTCTGAATGAGGAAGCTAATATTGTTTTAATTACACAGACACACAGACAAAAGACATTTTTTATCTGCCAAAAGTGACACCTTCCTTTGTTTTCTTGAATTATACTGACTGAGAAGATACATCCCCGCTTAAAAAAAAAAAAGAGCTGGGCTTGGTGGCTCAGCCTGTAATCCCATGCCTTTGGGAGGCTGAGGTGTTTGGATTGCCTGAGCCCGTGGGTTCAAGACCCGCCTGGGCAGTGAGACCTCATTTCTACACTAAATCAAAAAATCAGCCAGGTGTGGTAGTGCATGCCTGTAATTCCAGCTACTCGGAAGGCTGAGTCGGAAGGATAGCCGGAGCCAAGCAGATTGAGGCTGCGGTGGCCGGGAGTGGCTGCTGCACTCCAGTCTGGGCAACAAAGTGAGATTCCAACTCAAAAAAAAAAAAGAAAGAAAGATGGGACAATGGCTTTGAAAACCTAGGCAAACAAAAGAAAATATGACATTGAATTTAATAATAGTCACATAGTTGAATGCAAAAATAACTAATCTTCCTCTCTTCCTGTGTGCAAGTGGTTGAGTGACCTGTCAACTGATGTGCGACCTGAGATCAAACGACTGGGACATGCTGCAGAAAGGGCTGCAATTTGCCAAAGTTCTGAATTTAGCACCTGTTCAATGTGTAAGAATGAACCATCCATGGAGCACCTCTTGGGAAATGGCTGAAATGATCAACTGACACTCAGCACACACCAACACCTACAGTAGCAGACCAGGCACAGGCAACACAGACCGTGGATAAAGCAAGGGGAGGAAATCTGAAACTGAGAATACTCAGAGAAAAAAATTTAAAAATATGGACTGTCAGGATTTTCTCTGTCCTGGGACTGGACAGAGATATTCTTTTATTTATCAAATTTTGACCTGCCTGCATCCGGAACAGCCTGCATCCTGAGGCCATGGGATGATTGACACACTCCTCTGAAATTGACCATTGTTTGCCCTTAGCAGATATTCCAGGCACAGAACATCACAAAAAAAGATGTCCCGATCGCATACTGGAGTGAACATAGACAAATGCAAAGGGAGTGAGAAACCTTGCAGCAGACGATTTGGGTGGTTTTCTTAGTAATATTTGCTGGTGAGAACTTAACGCTGGCAGTGAGAGCTATGAAGGGTAACACAGCTAGGAAATCTGAGGCAGACTACTCAGGAAAGAGTGAGGAGAGCCAAACTCAAGTCAGACTGGTCCTCCTGAGCCTTGCAACCAGATTGTAAGGGCCAGAATCTGAATACTTCTAGAAATGGAGCAAAATCTTCTGAAAGAGAAACTGAACAGACACTTGTTTTTCTTTATTCTCCTTTTTCCTCTCCATCTCCTCTCCCTCTTCTCTAATATACCTTGTCCTGGACTAAGGGACTATGAAAGCATACCTATTGTATAGTCATATTGTGCAGAGATGGAGAGCAAGTCCTAGATGGTCAATTCACCGAATAGCAAATATTTTGTCCTGCCAATAGGTTCTGAAACCTTAAAACACTCCTTATCCTTTAGTAAGTACTCAAAATTTAAAAGAGACAATACATTGCCTGACCTCAAACTCGAATTCATAGTTGAACAATTTTGGAGCTTAAGGAAGGATCAAAAGTAGAACCAATATCAGAATTGATATTTTTCTCCATTTTCCAATGTGCAATGAAATTTGAGACAAAACTAGGAAAAATGCTACAAATTTAGAATAATCAATGAAGAACTGCTGGTGACGAGGGCCCCAGCAAAGAATCAGTGCTAGAGACAACAGCTACTGGGGTAAAATCAATGGCTATCTATGAGAAGGACAGTACCACAAAAGAACTTACATATATCTTATAACTATTGGATAGAATAAATAAAAATCTAGAAAGTTAGGGACTAAAACTAAACTGAGTTGCAAAAGAGCTGAGCAAACTCAAGAAAGGATTCTTAGAAATAATACAAATGAATAACTCTATTTAATATACAACTGACAAACTGACAAGCATGGGAAGCAGAATTGATCAACCAAAAGAAAGTATCTCACAGCTTAAAACCAAATTATGGAATTAACAAAATCTAACCTCAACCCATAAGAATTTTAGAAAATGAAGGACATATCCTCATGGAAATCAGAACTGGCACCCAATTCCTAAAGAAAACCCAAAACCCACAGGGCATGAGAGAAAATAGGCAAGTGGGACCTTATTACACTGACAAACTTCTGCAAAGCCAAATAAGCCATCAAGGGAGCAGGCAGAGAGCCTACAGACAAGGAAAAAGTATTTGCCAGCACCAGGTCTGACAAAGGCTTAACATCTTGGATCTATAAGTAACTCAAATGTGCTGAAAAGAAAAAAACAAACAACCCCATCATAAAAAGGGCAAAATATATGAACAGACACTTCACAAAGGAAGATATCCAAGCAGCCAACAGACACATGAAGAAATGTTCAACCTCACTAATCATCAGGGAGATGCAAATCAAAACCACACGGAGATACCACCTAACTCCAGTCAGAATAACAATTATCAACAACTCAATAAATAACAACTGCTGGAGAGGGTGTGGCGAAAAGGGGACACTTCTACACAGTTGGTAGGAGTGTAAACTAGTGCAATCTCTGTGGAAAGCAGTGTGGCGATTCCTAAAATCTCTAAATATCAACCTCCTATATGACCCTGCAATCCCCCTACTGGGAATATATCCTGAAAAACTCAAATCACTCTATAAAAAAGATACCTGCACACGTATGTTTATTGCAGCATTGTGCACAATAGCAAGAACATGGAAGCAACTATGCTGTACATCAAAAGAGGAATGATTTTTTTTAAATGTGGTACATATACACAGTGGAATACCACACAGCCATAAAAACAAAAAAATCATGAATTTCGCAGCAACTTGGATGGAACTAGAGTCTATAATACTGAGTGACCTCTCATAGAAATAAAGATCCAAGTATCACATGTTCTCCCTCGTATAGTGGACCTTGAACATGCAATGTAATACTATAAGAAAATGACTGACAGTAGTGGGAAACTATGGGGGGGTGGGATTAATGGTAGTAAATATCTGTCTGGGGATGGGAAAACACCTCTTATCAACAGGGGTGCCTGAACAAAATATATTTGTATACCTAACCCTTAACTGTACTCCACGATATCATAATAAAAAATATTGATTATAAAAATAAAAGAAATTAGAAGAATGAAAAATTATCCAGAAGAAGTGTGATTTTATCAAGAAACCAAACTTGCATCTGACCAGAATACATGAAATAAAAAGAAAAAATAAAATATACTAGAACAGACAATCCATAAAGTCATTCAAGAAAATTTATTATGTCTGGTCCTAGAGATGATTGTATACACAGAGGATTTTCAAAAATCCCTGAAAGTTTTATTTTGAGAAGACCAAACTCTAGACAATAGGAATTTCCATACACAAAATACGCTTAACAGAAATAATACTAAAAGTGGCAAAAGGGAAAGGTAAGACTACCTTCCAAAGTAGATCAATCAGAATTACTGCAGATTTATCTGCAGAAACACTGCAGGCCATATGGAAATGGTGCGAAAATTTTACACTTAACAGTGATAAAAAATTACAAATAAGAAATTCCTACCCAGACTTTATTTCATCAGTGAGAGATGAAATACTTTTCAGTAGGTAAATCCCTAAGAGAATATGTTATATTGAGAACAGCTCTACAGGACATGCTTTAAAAGACGCTTGTAAGCAAAGCTCAAACAAGTATTGTAATACTATAAGAAAGGGATTGATAGTAGTTGGAACCTGATAGGGAGGATGGGGACACCGCATCCACAAGTGCAATTGACTTATGAACATTTGTGTTCACAAACCTGATTTGTGCCCCTGATATTTAAAATGAAAACTAAAAATAAATAAATAAAAGGTGCTATGCTCAGAAGTAAAAAGAAACAAAAGAAAAACCAAATACTCCACAAGACCAAAAACACAGAAGCAGCAGAAGATACAGCATATCTAATCAAAATCATTTCACTACCACAGGTCTTTAAAACACTGACCAAATTTAATATCTTTCAATCTTTTATCTACTTGGATTCCATGTTACATAGGTGAAATTATGCATAACATTGTTTTTGGAGGTCTCTCCTTTTCAAGATGATGCATGTGGCAGTAATCAATCTTCTTGTGTGTGTTGGTTTTAGCCTCCATTTTATTACTAAAAATTATTTCAGAATTATTAATTTCCTTAGATAGGATACACGGCTGCTTCTATTTGGCAGTGATTATAAATAAAGCCATCATAGACATATACATGCAGTTTTTTGTGAGAGCATTAGATTTTGCTGTTTTAGTCTTTTATTTACAAGACAATGTACAGTGGATGGATATTAAAATTAATAAGCATGGGATTTTATAAATTCTGCTCATTCTAGAGTACATTGCCTCTTGGGCTAGAAATTCTGAATGAAATTTCTGAGTATGAATATAACGGTTTGCTTGATAGTAATGTTGGTAAGATGCTGAAGCAGGAGGTTCCAGTCCCTGTCTCCTTACAGAAACTCCAAAGTGACAACTCTGCATGAGGAAGTACACCTTCATGGAAGCACTTGCATGCAGGGGATAATTTGTAGCATCTGCAAGTCTCAGAAACAATAAAAGACACATTGAAGGAGGAAGGGATGCTTTTATATCTGTGTCCATCAGTGATATTTGCCTATATTTTATTAATATGTCATTATTGTTCCCTCCTGACCTGGCTTTTATATTAAGGTATTACTGTTCTCAAAATTATGACTTTTTAATTAATCTTTTTCAACTTTTTAAGCATTTAAAAATGGTCTTATTTCTTCCTTAAATATTTGCTAGAATTTATCAGTGAAGACATCATAGCTTGTGCTTTTCTTGCACAAGTTGACAATTTTAAACTGACAATTTATTTCTCATACTATTCTAATAGATATTCAGGGCACACTTATGAGTGAGAACATGTGGCATTCAGTTATTTGTTTATCTGTTAGATCACTATATATGATAGACTCTAAGCCCATCCAATTTACTGTGAAGTTTATAATTTTGCCCTTCTATGTGTTTGCCTAATGCTTCATCATGAATATTTACCACATTTTTAAAATCCAGTCCACTTTCCATGACCAGCACGTTTGGTCCCATGTTTTTGCTGTTGAGAATAGTGTTGCAATGAACATGCATGTGCAATTATACTTTGAAAACTGTATATTTGACAAAAGCCTAACATCTGGGATCTACAAGGAATGCAAATGTGCAAATAGGAAAAAAAAGACCGTTATAAAGAGAGCAAAAGGCAGGAATAAATAATTCTCTGAAGAAAACTTATTAGCAGCAAACACACTTGAAAAAATGCTCAACCCCATCAATTATCAGAGAAATGCAAATCAATGCCACATTGAGATACCACCTAACTACATACAGTATGGTCATCATTAATTTTAAAAAAATGATGATGAGGTTGAAGAGAAAAGGGAATATTTCTACATTGATTGTGGGATTGCAACCAGTTGAACCTCTATGGAAAACAGTGTGGAGATTTCTACAAAAACTAGAAATAGACTGCCCCTATTATCCAATAGTTCCCATTCTGAGAATATACCAAGAGGAACACAAAACTCTACACAAAAAGATACCTGAAAACCCTTTTCTTTATTTTGTCTACCAAAAATTTGTAAATTTCTTTATATTTAAAATGCATTTCAAATTTTATTGAAATTTTGTATTACTGATCTAGTCTTTATTATGTTCATTTCTAATTTGGTGGTCTGTTAATTTTCTCCTTCTACTAAGTTTGAGCATTCCATTTTTCATTGAAAAGATATTGGTTCTAAGAGAAAAATTTATATCTCTATGAGCACACGTCAAGAAAATGGAAAGATCACAAGTTGGGAGTCTAACAAATCACCTAAGGGAGCTAGAAAGAGAATATCACCAAAACCCCAACTTTAGCAGAAGAAACCAAATCACCAATATACTTTACATAGAAGAAAAAAATCATAGAAAATAGCAACAAAACAAAAAAATTGGTTCTTTGAAATGATTAACAAGATTGATGAACCCCTTGCAAGAGTGACCAAGAAAGAGAAAAATCTCAAATAAACACAACTCAAAATAAAGAAGATCAAAGCCGGGCTCGGTGGCTCAGCCTGTAATCCCGTGCTTTTGGGAGGCTGAGGTGAGTGGATTGCCTGAGCCCGCGGGTTCGAGACCCGCCTGGGCAGCGAGACCTCATCTCTACAATAAATCAAAAAATCAGCTGGGCGTGGTAGCGCATGCTTGTAATTCCGGCTACTTGGAAGGCTGAGGCGGAAGGATCGCCAGAGCCCAGCAGGTCGAGGCTGCGGTGGCCGGAAGCGGCCACTGCACTCCAGTTTGGGCGACAGAGTGAGACGCCAACTCAAAAAAAAAAAAAAAAAAAAAAAAGAAGATCAAATAACAACTGACCCCTAGTAAATGCAAAAGGTTATCAGAGATTACTATGTACACCTATATGGAAACAAACCTGCTAATCTAAATGAAATGGACGAATTTCTGACATCACATCACCTCCTCCAGATGAAACAAGAAGATATTGAGACAATAAAGAGACTGAAGAACACCCAGAAAATTGACTGTCTCATAAGAAAATTACCTACAATTAATAGCCCTGGACAGGAGAGCTTTCCAGCAGAATTCTACAAAAGATACAAGAGGAGTTGATATCAATCCTTATTGAAAGTATTCTAGGCAACTGAGAATGATGGAATTCTTCTCACATGATTTTATGAAGCTAACATCACACTGATAGGCAAACCGTGTGAAGATCCAGCAAAAAACAGAGTACTACAGACCAATATCCCTTATGAACATAGATGCAAAAATCCTCAAAAAGATTCTGGCAAATTGTATCCAAAAGCACATCTCAAACATCATTCACTATGATGAAGTAGGCTTCACCCCCAGAATGCAGGCCTGGTTCGATATTTGCAAGACCATATATGTAATTAAATGTGTCAAGGGATGAAGAAGCAGGAACCACATGATTATATTAATAGATGCATAAGAAACTTTTGATAAAATCCAGCATCACCACATAGGCTTCATCCCCATGATGAAGGCTGGTTAAACATTTGAGAGACCATAAATGTAATTGAATATATCAGTGGATGTAAAAACAAGAACCACATGATTATACCACTAGTTTCAGAAAAGGTTTTGCTAAAAGAGAACATCACTTTTTGATAAAAACTCTCAAACACCTAGGTATAGAAGGAACATAACTGAAAATATTAAGTGCCATTTATGATAAGCCCACAGCTAACATATTGCTAAATGGACAGACATTGGAAAAGTTTACCCTGAAATCTGGAACAAGACAAGCCTGCCCACTCCCATACCTCTTGTTCAACATTGTGTTGGAAGTTCTAGCTCGGGAAATTAGGCAAGAGAAGAAAATCAATGGTATCCAAAAGGAAAAGAGGAAGTCAAATTATCCCTATACTTTGAAAATCCAAGAGAATCTATCAAACACTTGCTGACACTGATAAAGGATTTGGGCAAAGTACTAGGGTACAAAATAAATGTACAAAAGACAGTTGCATTCATAAACACCAATAAAAAACAGGCAGAGAACCAAATAAAAAGCACAAATCCATTTAGGACAACCACCAAAAAAATGAAATACCTCGACATCTTTCTAATCAGAGAAGTGAAAGACCCTTACAATAAGAATCATCAAATACTGCTCAAAGAGATACCAAAAGACACAAACAAATGGAAAAATATTCCATGCTCATGGATAGTAAAAAATCAACATTGTTAAGATGTCCATCCTACCTAAAACAATCTACAGATTACACGCAATACCATTAAGTTGCCAGCATCATTCTTCTCAGACCTGGAAATATCAACACAGGAAATCATAAGGAACCATAAATGACCACAAATAAAGCAAAGGATCATTAACAAAAGAAACAAAGTAAGAGTTACTAAACTTCAAGACTTCAAACTTCACTATAGGGCTATAGTAATCAAAACACTGTGGTATTGGTACAAGAAGAGTCAGATAGACTAATAGTACAGGATAGACATTCCAGAGTCAAAACCTCAATTCCTCAACCAACTCATCTATGACAAAGCCTCCAACAACAACCACTGGGAAGTGGAGAACACATTAAGTAAATGGTGTTCGGATAACTGGCTGACCACAAGTAGAAGATTGAAGAAGCACTTCTACCTGTCACCATTTACAAAAATTAACTCTAAATGGATCAAAAGCTAAACGTAAAGCCTCAAACTCTAAGAATCTTGGAAAACATAGGGGACACCGTAATGAAAATTGGAACTGACAACCAGTACCTATTCAGAACCCTACATGTCAATACCTTAAGAAACAAGATAGCCGGGCTCGGTGGCTCAGCCTGTAATCCCCTGCTGGGGCAGGCTGAGGTGAATGGATTGTCTGAGCCCACAGGTTCGAGACCCGCCTGGGCAATTTGGCGAGGTCTCACCTCTACGATAAATCAAAAACTACCCGGGCATGGTAGCATGCGTCTGTAGTTCCAGCTACTAGGAAGGCTGAGGTGGAAGGATCTCCGGAGCATGGCAGGTCGAGGCTGTGGTGACCGGGAGCGGCCACTACACTCCAGTATGGGCAACAGAGTGAGACTCCAACTCAAAAAAAAAAAAAAGGAAGAAGATAGACAAGCGGGAACTAATCAAACTAACAAGCTTCTGCATAGCTAAAGAAACCATCAAGAGAACAGGGAAACAGTCCACAGAATGGGAAAAAAAATATTTGCCAACTGTATATCTGACAAAAGCCTAAAATATAGGATTGACAAGGAACTCAAGTGCGCCAAAAGGAAAAAAAAATCCCTTTAAAAAGAGGGCAGGAGACATGAATATACACTTCAGAAAAGAAGATATACAGGGTGCCAACAGACATAAAAAAGTGTTGAGACTCACTCAACATCAGAGAAGTCAAAATTAAAACCACATTGAGATCTGACCTAACCCCAATAAGAATTCCCATCATTAATAAAACAAACAATAACAGATGCTGGCGAGGTTGTAGAGAAAAAGAGTCACTTCTACACTGCTGATGGGAAAGAAAACTGGTTGCAACATCTTTGTAAGACAGGGTGGCAATTTCTGAAAGACCTAGAAATTGACCTTCCATATTGCCAAGCAATAACCAAAATGATCCTTAGCAAAAGAAACAAAGCAGGAGATACTATTGGGAATATACAGGAAGAAACTCAAACCATTCTACAAAAAAGATAACTGCACATGTATGTTTGTTGCAACTCTGCTCAAAATAGCAAAAACAGAACCAACAATGTTGCCGATCAAAGCTGGACTGAATTAAAAAATGTGGTATACATACACAATGGAATATTATGCAGCTATAAAAAAGGATAAACAAATGAACTTTGTAGCTACTTGGATGGACTTAGAGTTGATCAAACTCGGCGCAAACAGAGAAGAGAGTACCATATGTTTTCACTCATAAGCTAACCTTGAACAATTATTGTCATATAATAAGAAAGGGATAGGCAGTGAGTGGAAATGCTGAGAAGAGGAGAGGTGTTATTGACAGTTGAGGGAAACCGCTAGGGGAGAGAGGGATGGACATACCTCATCAACAAGGATACCTGCATAATCAATGTTTGTATACCTAATGCTGGATTGTACTCCACATCTTCATAAATAAAAAAAATGAGCAGACCAATGAAAACCATTATTGGGTATAAATCAGTATTAGGCATACAACTGGTCATCCTAAAGGTCATGTTTGTGCCTCCCCTTTGTCTCCACCTGGTTTGACATGAGACAGTCTTATTGATGTTGTGTATTCCCTTTTCCCTCTCAGACATTTTCAGCTAAGTGAAATCCATTTCTTATGGTATTATGATAAATTTTCAGGGTCCACTTACGAGCGAGAACATGTGTTACTCAGTTCTTTATTTCTGTGCCAAATCACTGAATGTTATATACTCTCAAAATGTCCAATTTGCTGCAAATTCCACAATTTTGTTCTTCTTAATGGCTATGTGATATATAATCATGTACGTGTACCACATTTTGAAAATTAAGCCCAGTTTTGATTGGCAGCACATTTGATTCCATGTTTTTGCTATTGCATTTAATACTGCAATAAACATATATGTGAAGGTATCATTTCTGTAAAATGATTAAGTTATTTCAGGTATATGACAAGAAGGTGGATTGATGGGTCATTTTGAAAGTCAATTTGTAGTTCATTTTGAAATCACTATACTGTTCTTTACAAAGGTTGAATTAATTTGCATTCCCACCAACAGTGTCTAGGTGTTCCCTTTTCTTAGCATCCTCACCAGCATCTGTTATTTTATATTTTATTAATTGTGGTCATCCTTACCTAAAAATGTTGTTATCTCAATATGTTACTGATTTGCAGTTCTCTGACTATGTTGAGGATGAGCATTTTTTCATGTGTCTGTTGGCAGATGGTATGCCATCTTCTCAGAAGTGTCCATTAATGTATTTTGCCCAGATTTTAATGGGGCTCTTTTTTTTCCTGTAGGCATGTTTGTGTTCCTTATAGATTCAGAATTTTTGACTTAGTCAGATACAAAATTTGCAAATATTTCTTCCATGTCTGTGGGCTGTGTCCCCTCTCTCTTGATGGTTTATTTTGGTTTGAAGAAACTTTCCAGTTTGATGAGGGTCCAATTGTCATTCTTATCTCTTATGGCATAGACAATGATCAGGAGTTGATTGCCTATTTCAATTTAGGTAAAGGTATCTCTTGTTTTTTCTAAGATTCCTAACATTTGAGCCTCTATGTTTAGGTCTTTGATCCATTTAGAATTGATTTTTGTGTATGCTGACAGGTAGGAGTCCTGTTTCATTCTTCAGCATACGGTCAGCAAATCTTCCCAGGACCATTCACTAAATAGGCTGTCCTCTCCCCAGTGGTTTAGCGTTGGAATATTTGTGGAAGAGGAGTTAGTTGAGAAATTGAGGTGTTGCTTCCAGAAACTCTATTCTGTTCCATTGTTATAGATGCTTGTACCAGTAGTAGATTGTTTTGATTGTTGAGGTATTATAATGTAAAGTTAGAATTGTGATACCTTTCACTTTGTTTCCTTTGCTATTGATTGCCTTTTCATGGTAATTTATGCTTTCTTTCATATTTTTGTTTCCAAATTAGAGAAGAACGATGTTGGTAATTAATGGGTATAATTATGAATCTGTAGATTGCCTTTGCTAGGATGGACATCTTAGCAAAATTATTCGAATGTATGAGCATGAATATGTTTTCATTTGTTTGAACCATATTAGATTTATTTGAGCAGTGTTTCATAGTTTTTTTTAAAGTACTTTCATTTTTATGGTTAGATAGCAAGATGAAGAATTTCATTTTATTTTTGACTATTGTGAATGGGATTGGGCTTTTAATTTGAATCTCTGCTTGGTTGTGATGCTGTACAAGACTGTGATTGTCTTTAGCATATTTTTGTCTACCTTGAGACTTTGCCAAAGTCTTTTATCAGTGTAATTGTATTTTTTTGACAGAGTTTCTTGTATTTTCAAAGTATAAGAAAATATCATCAAAAGAGAGGGATAATCTGACTTTTTTTCCTATTTTAAAAACCCTGATTTCCTCATTGGTCTGGCTAAGATTTCTAACACGATGTTGAACAGGAAGGATGAGAGTGAGGAGCTCAGTTTTCTTTTGGTTTTCAGGGGACATTCTTACAATTTCTGTGCACATAGCAATATGCTGCCTATGGGTTTATCTATTTTATGTTCCCTCTATACCGAGAAGCTCAAGGGAATTTATCAAAAAGAAATGCTGGATTTTATTGAAGGCTTTTACCACATTCAATGTTATAATCATATGTCTCCTGTTTTACATTTTTGGTTTTGTGGATGTTGAACCAGCTCTGCATCCTGGGGATGAAGTGTACTTGGATATGGTTGATGTTTTCTGAAATGTGTTATTGTATCCAATATACCAGGATCGTGCTGTATAGTTTTGCATCTATGTTACTTGGGGATATTGTACTGTAGTATTTTTTCCTTCTCTGCGTCTTCACCCTCTTTGAGCATCTGTATGATGATTGCACCATAAAATGATTTGGGGAGCATTCTGTCTTTTTTGATTTCTGGGTACATTTTCAACAGGATTGGTATTAGCTCCTTCTTGTATGTATTGAAGAATTATGATGGAAATTCATGTAATTCAGGAGTTTTCGTTGTTCATAGTTTTCTGCAGACAGAGTCAATATCTCGGGTTGTTATTGGACTATTTGGGTTCTCAAGTTCTTCTTGTTTCAACCTTGAGAACATGTGTGATATCTGAAAGTTCTCCATTTCATTTAGGTCATGGTGTTTGCTTTCATACAGGTGTGCTTTGTAAACTCTGATAAAAATTTGTATGTCTTTAGGGTCTGCTGTAATATTATGTTTTGCACTTTTGATTGTGTTTATTTGTTTTGTCTTCTAATTTCCTTGATTATTCTGACTAAGAGTTTATCAGTCTTGTCTATCATTTCAAATAACCAGCTTTTTGTTTTCCTTGATTTTTTCAATGGTATTATTTTTTCTTCTAAAGGCCCATTTCTGGGCTCTTACTTTGTTGATTTTGAATTCTTTTGCCAAAGTTAGGTGTTAATATTCTTTTATTTATGGCTCACTTAGGTAATTTTTTTGGCTGTTAATTTGTTCTCTTTCTATTTTCTTGATGTGTGTTGTAGAGTTTAAATTCCACTCTTAACAATGCTTTCAAGGCAACCCATTGGTTTTGCAAAGATTTGAATTTGTTTTCATTTGTTACAAGAAATCTTATAATTTCTGTTTGGATTTCTATGGTCACCCAGAATTTGTTTGGCATTATGCTCTTTAGTGTCCATGACTTTGTGGATATGCGAAGACTTTTGTTGTTGGTTCTATTTATTTGTATTTTGCTGTGTTCTGAGGAAGTGCATGGCAGTATTTAAATGTTGGGAAATTTTTTTATGCATGATTTGTGGCCAAGGGTGTGGTCAATCTTGGAGTATGTTTCCTTTGATGAGGAGTAGAATCTATATACTTTGTTTTTTGGGTAGAGGGCTCTGTCTGCATCTATGAAATTTTTTCAAGCATTAAGATGAGGTTCCAGATTGCTTTGTTTATTTTTTTCCTTAATGATCAATGTAGGGTTGCTAGTGGGTATTGAAGTCACCCAATGTGATAGTGGTAGTGTCAATATCTTTTCTTAGTTTACTTAGTAGCTGCTGTACAAATATGCTGGGTGCCTACATGCTTACGATGAATATTACTTGTTGATTGAAGGTTTTATTACATGTTATGTCCTTTATCTTTTTTAAAAAATTAATAGCTTGAACGTTGTTTAGTCTGATATAAAGGTCACAACTGCTGCCTCCTTTGTGATCCATTTGCCTGAGACTGTGTTTCCCATCCTCTAGCTTTGAGACTGTGACCATCCTTTGTAGAGAGAAGACTTTACTGAAATCACCAAATTACTGGGTATTGTTTGTTCTTCCAGGTTTTCATTCTTTGTCTTTTCCGTGATGAATTTAGTCCGTTCACATTCAGGCTGATCATTGAAATGTGAGAGTTTGTCCCTATAATACTGTTTCTATAGGGCAGTTTTGTTTTCAGTTTGCTTTTGTGTTCATATATGTGTGTGTTCAGTTTTGTGCTCATGATGTGTGCTTTACTGTTTCTGTGTTTGTGATATTTTGGAGTATATGGTCTCCCTTTTGTTTCTATTTGTTCTTTGCACAGGAACTTTTGAAGTGTCTCCTGTAAAACTGGTCTTGAGTCAACATATTTTCTTAGAGATTAAATTTCTGGAAAGGATATCAATTCTCTGTCTCTGATGAAGCTTAGCTTGACTGGGTAAAAAAATTCTTGCTTGAAATTGTTTATATTTGAGAACATTAAATTTGTGGGATCCAATTTCTTCTGTTCTGTAGTGTTTCTGCAGAAAAGTTCACAGCATTTCTGATTTGTCTTCCCTAGTAGGCATTCAGACCTTTTCCTTGCTTCCTTTAGAATTTTTATACCTTTTTTGGGTAGGTAAATTACAAAGTGTCTAGAGGTGGGTTTTCTCACAGATGTATTGCAAGGTTTCTCTGAATCTCTTTTCTTGTATGATCATCTCTCTGGCCAGATGAGGGAAGTTTTCTTGAATGACTTCATGGAATGATTGTTCCAGGGTATTTTCTGTTTGTCTTTCTATTTCAAATATTCTGTTTTGATGCAGGTTTGGATTCTTGGTAAAATTAAACTTATCCTGGAGAATTTCTTCCTTCTTTTTTAAGTGTTTTTGTTTTCTGTATTTTTAATAATTGAGTTAATTTTGTCTTGGCCTTCCAGCTCTGAGATTCTTCTGCTTGGTCAATTCTGCTTCCTATGTTTGCCAAATTGGCACTTATTTATTGATCAGGGTTATTCTTTTGTTTTATTACTAAGTACACATTTCTGATTTTATCCAGCTCTGTTGCAATTTTATTTCGTTTTGATCCTTGTATTTCTTGATTGTTTTTCATTCTATCTAATCCTTCTGTGAACACCAAATGTACTTTCTGGTTTCTGTGTTTCTCAGAGATGTTATGTATTTTTCAGGTCAGCCTGTACTTTGAGATTGTCACCTCAATGAATAAGCTAGTCGATCCCCAGAAAGGGTCAGCTCAAGGGTTGGCAAGCCTAACCCTAGAATTGTTGACTTGAATGTGCTGGCTAGCCATTCCCTGAGAGTGTTGCTGATTTAGTGGGCTGGCTAGTCAAGTGTCAAGAGTATTGGTGCCCCCAGAACTGTCTCAGTTTCAGAATCTTGCCTTCTTCCAGCAAATTTACTGTTTCATTTTCTTCATTGGCTGGCCAGCCAGTCACTGGGGTTCACAGCTCATCAGTTCCAAAAATCTTCTGCTGACCTTCAGTTTGGTGTTCTTCTTTCATGCTCAGGAATAGTGAGGGACACAGACAGCTGGAAAGTGAGAAAGCAGGATTTATTGAGAGGACAGGAATGCTCCCACAGTAAGAGGGTACCCAAGGGTCAATTTGGAGATGAAACCTAGTGCTTATGTAGTCCTAAGACTGAGCCCTTTGGCTAGCACTAGTTGTGAGATGATAGGATAGCACTCACACTTCTGATTTGTCAGTACTGAGGACCAGTAGGGATGTAGTGGTCTAATGGTGAGTTAATTGGTTGTTTTTCTATCAATAACAGGGAGTACATAAGCTCAAGCTTGGGAAGCTCCCAGGAAGTTTGTTTATCAATGTGAGTGTATCAGTCTGAGAGGCCTACCTGCTGGAAACTTGCTACATTGTTAATTGCTACATGTTATTGAAAAACCTGCCTTGTCTTTCAGCCTAGTCTTTCTCTAGCAAGTTCCTGTCTCAGAGATAGCCATTGTTTGTGTACCAGTAGTTATTCTTATTAGCATTGATACTTTGCTGGGACTCTGATTGTTACCATCAGTTATTCATTGATATTTCTTCATTTGTTGCTGTTTTCCAATCTTTCTCTTTAATTTGGTTGCTCAGTGGAAAACTGTAGGAAAAAATCACTTCTGATGTTTTCTCTACCTTTTGTGTTTCCTTGAACTTGTGCTTTGAGTTTGTTCAGTTGTCAAGTAGGACTGGGGGTGGGGTATTATACGGTGTCTTTAAAATTTTGAAAACATTCTAGGGGATGACCTTACAGTGAATATTACTGCATAGACCTGGAGTCCAAGACATGTTATAACAAGTGAAAGAGAGATAGAAGCAGAGATAAAAAGGAAACTGGTAAAAGGAAAAGAAGAAAGAAAAATAGAAAAAAAGATATGAAAATAAGCAAACAAACAAAAAGTAGAGAAAAAGCAAAGTTAAAAAACGAGTGAAATAAAGCAGAAAAACAACCAACAAACAAAGAAAGCACACCAGGTAATTAAGTAAACAAACCAATAACACCCGCAACCTCCTTCTCAGTACGTTTTGCTGTCTCCATCTATCACCCAGGTGCTAGCTCAGGGTGAATAGTTGATCTTCTGGACCTCTGTATCTATCACCCATCAGGGCTTTTGCTCTGGGACAATGTTCTGTTAGGTGACTAAAAGCAGCCCCAATGCAACACAGAGTTTAGTGCCTGGGCTTAAGTTGCAGATTTTCTCTTCTGCAGAGTACACCCTGAAAAACTTCTCTGTCCAGGTGTTAGAGAGTCTACTCAGTTTCTCTACCAGGAGTTTTTTATCCCTTTCCAACTGTTACCAGTCTCTTGACCTTGGGACCTAATGACAAGGTTCTGGAGCCCTGTCCAGTTCAGGGTTGTCTCCCTACACTATGAGCTTACTTTTTTTTTTCTGAGTTGCAGTTTCACTCTGTCGTCCAGGCTGGAATGCAGTAGTATGCTCATGGCCACCGCAGCATGACCTGCTGGATGCCAGTTATCCTTCTGCCTCAGCCTTCCAATTAGTGAGAACAACACGTGTGCACTACCACTCCCAGTTAATTTCTTATTTATTGTAGAGATGAGGTCTTCCCATGTTTCCTGGGCTGGTTTCGAATGTGTGGGCTTAAGCCATCCACTCATCTCAACTTCCCAAATTGCTGAAACTACAGGCTAAGCCATCTTGCCCAGTAGAGTTTACATTTATTACTTCCTTGTAGTGTTGCATTAGGCTTTTTATTTGTAATCAGACATGATGTGTAAACTGGAGCTGAAGCAATATTTAAAAATAAATAGTTGAGAATGAAATTAAGACAATTTTGAACAGTAATCTAGAATAAGCCACAATTATTTTGCAATCATACAGATTTATAAAGAGTATGAAATTACTAAATACACTAATATACCATATGAGGAAACTGTAAATTGTGAAATGAAACACTAATAGAACGTTAATAAGCAAACGTCACTACTACAAAATAAACCCATGTAATAAAATTGTACTTATACTAAAAAGATTGTATTTTTAAAAAATAACAGAAATAAGAGAGTAAGGAAAAAAGAAATGCAGGCAAAGATGAGTAGTTTCGATTTACAATTAAAGGTGCCCATATATAAGATGAGGAACCTAGCCGTTTTTCCACCTCTAAATTTTTGTTTTATAATTGTGTGACATAATTTAGAGTTAGGCATACAATTATTCATTGTGCAGGTACCCTTGCTGATGAGGTGTGCCCCCCCTTCCTAAGAGAGTTTCTCACTACTGCCAGTCTCACCTCTCCATCCCCTCATGATTACACAACATCCCAATACTGTCATTCCTTTACTTATAGTATTGTGATAGATATTTAAGGACAACTTAGGAGTGAGAATATGTGATATTTTGTTCTTTGTTTTTGTGAAAGATTGTTCAGTTTTATAGACTCTAAATCCATCCCAGTAGCTGTGAAGTTCATGATGGTTTCCTTTTTATGGCTGCATATTATTATTTTTTGTGTATGTATCACATTTTTTTCAAGTCCTCTTTTGATGGGCAGCACAGTTGGTTCCATGTTCTTGCTATTGTGAACAATGCTGTGATAAATATACGTGGGCAAATATCTTTTTTATAAAGTGATTTGAGATGTTCTGGGTATATTCCCAGTAGAAGAATTGTGGGGTCATATGGGAAGTCAATATTTAGAAGTTGTAGGAATCGCCACACTGTTTTCTGCAGAAGTCATACTAGTTTACATTCCCACCAACAGTGTAGAAGTTTTCCCTTGTCGTCACATCCTCTCCAGCATCTGTTATTGTTTGAGATATTGATGATGGCCATTGTGACTGGAGTTGGGTCGTATCGCAGTGCAACATTAATTTGCATTTCTTTGAATACTAGTGAGGCTTAGCATATTTTCATGTATCTGTTGATTGCTAATATGTCTTCTTTGAGAACTCTCCATTCATATATTCAGTCGACTTTATAGTGGGGATGTTTGCTTTTCTTCTTTTCAGCAAGATTGAGGTCCTTGTAGAACCTTGATGTTAGTTCTTTCTCAAATATAGAGTTGGCAAATATTTTTCGCAGTCGGTGAGGTTTCTCCCTGATCTATTGATGGTTACTTTGACTTTGCAGAAATTGTCAGTTTGATAAAGTCCGACATGTCTATCTATCTCGTAAGGTGTGGACACTTAGGGTTTTGATAAGGAATTGGTTGCCAGTTCCAATTTTCATGAGTGTCTCTTGCATTTTCTGAGATTCTAATAGTTTGAGATTTTACATTTAGATTCCTGATCAATTTAGTGTTGATTTTTCTATATGGGTATAGGTAGGGGTCCTGATTCAGTCTTCTATATATGGTCAGCCAGTTTTCCAGAACCATTTACAGAATAGGGTCTCCTCTCCCAAGTAGTTGGTAGTGGTGGTCTTGTCAAAGATGCATTGGTTGATAAGTTGAAGTTTTGCATCTGGAATCTCAATTATTTTCCATTGGTCGCTTTGCTTGTTCTTGTACCAATACCATGATGTTTTGATTATTGTAGCTTTATAATAAAACTTAAAGTCTGGGAGTAGGATACCTCTCGCTTTTTTTCTGAGAATTGTTTTGGCTATTCTTGGTCTTTTATGATTCCATATGAATTTCTGTATTGTTGTCTCAGAACAACCTTGCTTGTAATTTGATGGGTTTTGCATTAAATCAGTAGATTGCCTTAGGTAGAAAGAACATCTTAACACTGTTGATTCTCTCAATCCATGAACATGGGATATTTTTCCACTTATTTGTGTCATTATTGATTTCATTGAGCAGTGTTTTGTACTTTTCATTGTAAAGATATTTCAAGTCGCTTATTAGGAAGATGCCAAAGTATTTCATTTCTTCGTGGCTATTGTGAATGGAATTATGCTTTTTATCTGAGTTTCTGTTTTTGTTATTATTGGTATATAGAAATGTGATTGTCTATTGCACAAATATTTTATACCATGAGACTCTGCTAAAGTCCTTTAATAGTACAAGCAGGTTTTTAACAGATTCTCTTGGATTTTTGAGGCATAGAATCATGTCATCTGCAAAGAGCGATAGGTTGGTTTCCTCTTTTCCAGTTTGGATACCACTAGCCTTGACTTGTTCCAGTTTCCGGATGAATGGTTTCCAGTTTCCATCTGTTTAGCAGTATGCTGGTTGTTGATTTCTCACAGATGGCTGTTAATATATTGAGGTTTATTCCAGCTATGCCTAGGTCTTCATGGGTTTTTTATCAAGAATGTGTGCTGGATTTTATCAAAAGGTTTTTCTACATCTAATGACATTATCCCTTGACTTTTGTTATTTTGTCTATTGATGTATTTAATTATGGTTATGGTCTTATGAATGTTGAACCACCCTTGCATCACAGGAATGAAGCCTAATGGTTGTGGCGGATGATTTTTAATATGTGCTGTTGAATTCGGTTTGTTAGAATCTCGTTGAGAATTTTAGCATCTATATGCATCAAGGATGCTGTCCTGTAGAGCTCTTTCTTTGTTGGAACTTTATCTGTCTTGTGAATCAATGTAATGTTAGCTTCATAAAGTGACTTGGGGAGAGATTCATCTTTCTCAATCTCCTGGAATACTTTTAAAAGGATTGTTATCAGCCCCCTCCCCTTGTTTATTTTGTAGCTTTCTACTGGAAAGCAATCTGATCCAGGACTTTTTGTGTAGTAGTTTTCTTATGATATATTCAATTTCCTGGATTATTATTGGTCTATTTAGATTCTCAATTTCTTCTTGCTTCCACCTGGGCAGGTAGTATAATGTCAGAAAGCCCTCCATTTTCTTTTAGGTTTTTAAGGGTTTTTTTTCTGTACTGGTGTACATAGTTGTCTCTAACAATCTTTTATTTCTTCACGGTCAGTTGTGACTTCATCTTTTATGTTTCTTATTGATTTTATTTGGGTTTTTTTTCCTTTTTTGTCATCACATCTAGGGGATCATTCATTTTCTTTATCCTTTCAATGAATCACCTTGGGGATTTTTTCATTTTTTTTTTAATTATCTTTTTGTCTTCTCTGTCCCAGATTTCTGCTTTCATTTTGGTGATCTGGATTCTTCTGCTGAAGTAAGAGTTTTGTTGGTCTTGCTTTTCCAGCTTCCTTAGTTGATTTATTAGGCTGTTAACTTGTGATATTTCTGTTTTCTTCATGTTTGTTTGCATCGATATGAATTCCCCTCTTACTCTGGATTTCATGGCATCTCAGAGATGTGGTAAGATTTTTCTTTATTTTCATTTCTTACGGGTATGTTTTAATCACTATTTTTATTTCCACGTTGACCGAGGAGTTGCTTAGTATCATGCTGTTTAGTTTACACATCTTTGTGGGTTTTGGGGAAAATTTGCTGTTGTTGATATTTATATTTATTTCACTGTGGTATGGGAGGTGCAAGACAAAGTGTCAATCTTGATAAATTTGTTTATGCTTGATTTATGGCCTAGTCTGTGATGAGTCTCAGAGTATGGTCTATGTTGTGATGAGTAGAATATATAATCTGTGGTCGTTGCTTGTAGTATTCTGTAGGTATCAAATATGTCCATTTGGTCAAGAGTCACATTGAGGATCCTAATCTCCCTGCTGAATTTTGTCTTAATTATCCATCTATGGTTGTGAGTAACGTGTTAAAGTAACCAGCTATGATAGTGTTAGAGTCAATATCTTTTCTAAGTTGGCCTAAAAGCTGCTTTATGATAGTCAGTGCTCATATGTTGGGTGCATATATGTTTTGTAAGGCTATGTCTTGTTGGTGGATTGAACCTTTTGTCATTATATAGTGACCTTCTGTATCTTTTTTTAAAATTCTGATTGTTCAAAGTGTATTTTATCTGTTTTTATTATCATGATTCCTGCTTTACTTGGTTTTCTGGTCACCTGAAATTGTACTTCCCATCCTCTTACTTTGAGTCTGTGAGTGTCCATTCTGGTAAGATGAGTCTCTTGGATACAATATATTGTTGCCTTGTGATATTTTATCCAATTTTTTTCCTGTCTATGTCTTTTCAATGGTCCATTTATTCCATTCATATTCAGGCTAATTATTGAATTGTGAGAGTTTATACCTATTGAGGTTCCTATAGGCTTGTTGTTTTTCCTGTTTGCTTGTAATCTTTCTTTTAATTTTGGATATGATTCATGTGTGTTTTCAATCTTTTTCTGCACTCTTAAGAACTTTGTGGTTATTTTTTTCACTCTTTTCTGTGTTTAATAATTTCTTAAGTGTCTCTTTTAGAGCTGCTCTAGAGGCAGTGTAAGGACTTAGGGTTTGAATGTCTGGGAAATATTTTAATTCTCCCTCTCTACTAATGAAGTTTAGTTCGGTAGGTTTTTCTTGGTTAAATGAGATGAGGGAAGTTTTCAGGGTTGGCGTGTTTTCTTTTACTTCTGTTCGCTCAGTCTCCTATTTTTTTCTTATGTGGATCGTCTGACTTTTTTTATTTCTGAAACTGGACTGCGTTTTGGGGACTGTACTTTTTGTAGTTATGAGATTTAATGGGGGGGTACTGTGATGAAAAATCTCTCTACATATACCAATAGCCACTGACATGTGTATGGCCACCCTGGAACCCACTTCCTACTGCCTTATAATCTTTCCAAGCAGTGGTATATAGGTTTGCCCCCCTGGAAGCAAAATTAGGTAACAAAAAGAAATATCATGGGGAAATGAAGGAGGAGCACAAGAGGAAGGTGGAGAGAGAGAAGCGTAAGAGGGAAAACAGACAAATATGCCATCAAATACATCAAAAGAGACACAAGTACAGAAAAAAGTATAAACAAAAATTAAAACATACAAATAACCACATAAACACACAATTCAACAAACACCTGCCTACTGAAGTATTCTTACCATACACAAACCAAGTCTAAAGAATAGAAATAAATCAGTAAAATAACAGAAACAATGCAAGTACTAAAAACTTACCAAAACCAGAAATAAAAAGAAAATAAACACAATAAACTCCCACAAACAAAATGAGCAAAACAAACAGACAAAAAATGATAACAGGGAACCAAACTAACTCTGAGGTTTTTCTTGGCAGTCCAATGTCCTTTCAGATCTGATTTCTAACCCCTCTAGATAGGATACTCACAGCTTGGATCAAATGCCCAAGACTACTTTAGAAGGAGAGTGGATCAGATCTCTATTCACCCTGATTGCTGCCTGTCAAGTCTTCCATTCATATCTGACCTGTTTCTGTCCAATCCTGCATAGGAGAGGGGCCTCTGTCTCTCCAAATTTGATGAGATTATTTTAGGTGACATGTTGGAGGCTAGATGGAGCTGGGCGGGGCAATGAAGACCTCTGAAGGTCCTGGGAGAGAGAACATGGCTGTTGTCAGCATTTCCTGACCACACATTGGGCTCCCCTCTGGCTATCCCCGTTCCTCTCTCTCCACTGATGAGATCTGAGACTCCAGCTGATCCACTGCAAGAAGTGATGGTGTGGGTCAGGCTCCAGGTGATTAGAATTAGACGGTTTTAATATTCTCTTTTCAAGAGCAGATGACCCTGCCTGCCATGCTCTTATCTCAGGGCGGTGAGGACTTGCAGTTGCCCTCACAGTCGTGTCCTGGGTGAATGAACCTGGAGTCTTCCCCCAGATGGACTTTCTCTCGCCTAACAGCACATACCTACTAATGTAGACAGTTTATATGTACCCTTTTTCTGCGGAGACACTCACAGTCTGTCCTGTCCAGCCACCAGTTTAAGCTCCACCAAGAAAACCAATATTTTACATGCCAATGTTAGGTTTTTGAGGCTAATTGTGTATTATATATCAAGAACTACTTTGCATATCATAAAGTTTTAGCTACCAGAGAATCTACATACCCACAAGAAGCCTATATGTCTCCATATGTAGGTCCTCTGTCCTTTCTCACAAGTCCTGTGACTCTTAGTTGCTATTCTTTACATGTTCTCTCTCCTATGGCACAACCAGCCTGTCCTCATTGGGTAAATTGGGTGACCACTAGAATGCTGGCAGAAGCTCCAGTATGTGCCTCAACTGAGAAGGGTTTTTGATAGTCTCAGCACTCTTTTCTCTATGTGTGTGTCTTGCACAGTAATATATGGCAGTGTCTGAGGCCTTCAAGATTCTCCACTACATGTTGGCTGATTTGTCAGAGCTGTCTGCAGAGATAGTGATTTGGCCTTGGAATGTTTGTCTGCAGTGGGTATCTGAGTCACTAGAATCTATCATCCTCATCCTCTCCAGATATTTCACGGGCATTTGGCACACCTACCTGTGCAGTAGTCAATAAAGCTATATCCAGAATTCTTCGAGGAGATACTCAGAAACTCTGCAGACATTTTCATTCATGTCCCAGACTGTACGAGCTTCCCCTGAGCACAGATAACTATGCAGGAGACACAGTACTTGAATCAGTGCTTCCTCATGCCCAGCCACATTATGACCTAGGCTCTAGGTAAGACTACCTGGGAGAACACTCACGAGGAGGGTATCGAGGGTGACAGACCCCATGCTGAAGATGGACAGAAAAGGAGACACTGAGAACCCCAGGTAGTCAGTGGGACTGACTCAACTTTGGGGACAACCCAGAGCCTAAATGGGAAGTTCCACTACTGATTTTGCATAATTATCACCCAGTCATTCCAAAAAGACCCATCTGGATACAAAATTAAGAATCCTAGAGGCAGGTTGCTGGTTGACTTTAGCTTTTTTCCAGCGGAAGAATAAGGTCACCGTAGTGTCATGATCTGTCATTCGCATGCCGCCACATTCTGGTTTATGTTGCTGTAGGACCAGATAAAAGATGTATCCAACCCCATCTTCTGGTTACCATGAGCAATCCATACGAATCTACATGGAATTCATTGTGTTTAAAACAAATTGCCAATCTCTGATACATAAGCCTGAGAATGGTCAGAAATAGAGAATTCTTATACATATATGCCTGATAACAAGGACTGTCACAAAAGACTTTTCTTCATAATTGATATTTTTCCATCACTGTGAATATGATCTGATCATCCAGCTGCAGTTAGAACAATTGAACCCAGTTGTTTAACAACCTTCATCTTTATTAATTTGCTCTATTTTATCTGTGAATGTTCAAAATTTTAAACTTTTTTTTAACGTTTCTTGGTGTAACATAATCTGTTCTTATTTTCATTTTTAATAATTTTGGGTTTGAGTTTCTAAATTCCTCCTGAGGAAGATTAATAAAAAATATGTGTTTATGTACCCAAAATCCTAGAGGACTTGAAAGGATCACCATTTCTACAGTCACATTTATTATTGTTTTTTAGGAACATAGTGTCTACTCTTTTACTGCTTTCCTTAATACCATTCATTTATACCCATTTACACATGTCTGCATGATGGAGTGTGTCCATGGTATAGTTCCTTTATCACAGTGTATTTCATAACGTGTGTAAGGAGCATATTAAATCACGACAATGGTTATCATCACAAAGCTAAATACAGTGGGACTTGGGTATATAGTACCAGCCTCTCCATTTAGAAAACCAGCTTACAATTTCAAAGATGGGTGAAACCCCCATTCTCTGGGTAAATTGATTTTATGCTATCAGTTTTTAGGTGATCCAGGAATGCTATACATCAGGAGATGCTTGTTGTGTATTAAGATCAGCTATGCCATGTGCAGTATTTCTATTGGAGCCATGAGTCCAACATCCATCATAACTTGTTCCTCCTTTTTGCTGCTCAAAGAGCCAAACAGATGATGCTGCATTAGTCATTCTCACAATACACTGGTAAATGTCCATTATCTGAAATGCCAATTAAGGACATTTAATACATCAAAAAAGTCACAATTTTTCCACACTATTCTCCTTGTTCTAAATGACTATCGGATTCTATTTCCTGGGATAAATTCTGGGCTGCCTCTTGTTTGACCACTGTGTGTTATGTCTGTTCCAGGATAACTGTCCTCTTTGTTGGTTGACAAGAGTCTACAGCTTATCTCACTGGGCACAGTGGAGTTTTGACTGCAACAGATTTTTTTTTCATGTTTGCGATAAAAAATATGAATTACTTCACATCATTTTTCATGATTTGATTTTGAAGAAATACATTATTTGGGAGCTGGTTATGTAATTTTTAAATTTCATTGACGAGTTTTACCTTCTGCTACTTTTTGGAGTGCCTATTCTGTCTCATGTCATGAGATGCTATAGCAAGGCAGGCAACCTCATCCTCTATCTGTTCATCCTTTGATATTAGATACAATGCCTCAGACACGCGTCAGTGAGTCAGGGATTTTCTATCAAATCACACTGATTCTGTTACTGTTTCCAGACCATCTTCATTTTCCCTGATCAATAAAAATGCAAGACTCAAAACAAGCTGTGATATTCATGATTAGAGCAGAATGCAACAAAAGCATATACATATAAATAAGAAAAGACACTATGACGAAGTCCCTGATAAACCAGGCACAAATTCTCTGATTTTGTCTTCCAGTAGATGCTCACGTACATGTTGAGTTTTCTTAGCAGTGTTGTATGATGTTATTATGACTTCATTCCATAGGTTGATTAATAGGGAATCGGGGCTTAGGACACTGAAATCCTAGAAGACTTGAAGGGATCACCATTACTCCAATCAACTCCTGGAACTGCAATTTTAGGGCATTTGTACCTACCCCTTTACTAACTTCCTTAATATCATTTCTTAATACCCATTTAAAAATGTTTATGTTCTCTGGATGAGTCTAGGTTTCCTCCATGGTGTGTGTGAAGCGTTTAAACACAATGGAAGTTCTCCTGAGGATTAGTATCCATTGGTGTTCATTAGAGTCCATCACAAAGGTATATTGCAGCTGCATAACTGACTTGCCATGCTCAGACAACAGCCTTCCAGAGAAAAACAGGTGTTCCTGCACCCACAATCACTGTGGACCTACACCTAAATCCAATGAGTTGAAAATGTTAATAATATATTATTGAACATGCCATGAATATGTCAAATAATGGATACGTTTATACATGAAAACTTTACCTTATACAGCGAATAAGATTTTTAAAAACTTCAGAAAAACCATGCCCAGAATAAGATCTAGTACCTCACTAGTTGACACGGATGAATCTCAAGAGAAGACTGTCTCAGAACCTATCAGGGTTTCAAAGCCCAGAAACACACACTTAACACTTTCCTGTACATGATTCCAGGTGAAATGGCATAAGGCAGTTAGAATAAAAGATAAAGGACTGAGACAAGGGAGAAGGAAAACATGACAAAATGAAGGCCTCATATGAGACAACATGGATGGGACATGAGGCTGAAAGCCTATGGAGGAACAATGATGGACACAAGAGACTCACCATAAAAAAAGGCAGTGAGTTTCTCCCTGAGCAAAGGAGATTATGCCCTGAAGGATGTTTTGGAGCAAGGGGAAAGCACACACAAGGCTTGGGTGCAGTGGAATGCGGGAGATATTAGATGAAGGCATTCCCAAAAGAGCTGCAACAGATACTAGGTGCAACTCATATCCCTCCTGGGCTTGCATCCACATATATCAAAGATAGGATTAAGTAATTTTCCTACCCTGACAGAAATGACTGAATCTCAGAATGAGAAAGACGATGAGGGGTGTACCAACTAGTGGAAATAGAGCCTCAAAGCAAGACTCCTACCCTCACACATGCCTGCCTTACCTCTGTTCCCATAGTTTGCAGATATAATACTCCTACTCTGATGGGAGTTATGGTCCCCTCAGAAGACATTCTGATGCCTTCATCTGAGTTTAACAAGAATATGGAATTTGCAAACAGAGTCTCAAAGTTTCATCCATGGATCTAAAATATTTTAGGGTAATAAAATAAATATATTAACAGAAGACATTTAAAAAGTACAAAAATCAACGGAATTACATGTTTTATCTTTTTGGGAAAACACAGTCTAGAATCCCTTAACACGACTAAAACAAGAGAGGATCCTACTCAAATATGAGAAGGAACTTAAGGAGAAAATAATTTTTTGAAGGACAGATGTTTTGTAGTACAGTATTCTCCCACTAGGTAAGTATTATTTGAAACCATTGCCAATAGTGTATTAGCTAGTGATGTTCTGAGAGGCTGCATATAGTTTCAGTGAAGAATATTTGAAGATTTTTTAAAACACATTTTTCCATTTTGTGATGGGTGATTTTAAAGTAAACCTGTCTGTACTCTGTTTAGCAGACTGATGAAAATTGGCATGACCCCCTAAACCCTTTCCTCCTATTCACCCAATCCAGTCCTAAGTAGCTTTTTCTCCCCCCAAATGAAAAAAGTCCTTAAAGGGAATTGTTCTGCATGTGTGAAAGGGATGAACAACAATGGCAGAAGCACTAAAAGCCATCAGAATTAAAACATTCAAAAACTGTTTTGAGCAGTGAAAAAATCATATAGGTTTATTGCATTAAACTGAAAGTAAATTGAAGATGACTGAAATTGAACATCTAAATTGAATATATAAATTTTTTCATAAATAAACTCTGGGTTTTATGGAAGTACTCCCTCATACACAATACCAGAAATAAAATGAAATGATTTCTAACTGATGCCACTGAAATTCAGAAGAAGATCTAGAGGAAACCTGATATTATTCAATGTTACCTACAGCTGCTCAGGTATCTATGAGGCTCTTGTCTGAGCACCTAGCAAGTGCATTGGAAACACAATGCTGGTGTTTCCATGTTCTAAACACCACACAAAAATTCCCAAATAATCTGTTTTTGTCAAAGTTGTTCATCTCCCTGACTAATTCACTAGATTCTGAAGTTAGATTCATGCAAATACAGACAAACTTTTACCAAGTTTGCAACCCAAAAAAAAAAAAAAAAATAGAAACAAGTCACAGAAATGGAGATTATATTATTAATTATCTTAGTGATGAGAAAATTTCAATACTAGAACTGTGTTCAACAGCATCGTTGTGTCCAAATTCACAACACACAGTGAGATCTCAGCAGCAATCACTCTCAGGGGAGGTTCACCTATGGGAAAACACCCATATGTATACAGTAAGCGTGTGGTATACATGATCAATTACTCAGATTCAGTAGAAGAAGCACTTTTTCTCCTATTGTGGGAAGTAGAGAAATTATACTTGGCAAATAACAACCGACTAAAGATTTCTGTACATGATCAGAAAAAAAATATGAGAAAATGTGATCTTACCCTACATTTAACAATTCCTCAAGAAAAGGGCAGCTCTGTGTGAGTCCACCGTCAGAATTAAATCGTGATTCAATAAGGATTATTGCAGTTGCTGCAATTATTTTCAGAGCCCATTCATTATTCTATATGTCATCTGAGAGTATGAAAAATATGTTTCCATATTTAAAACTTCATAATCAGTGCCGTTTTCCTAAAAACTTACCTCCCATCTCTCCAACAACAGGCAGCCCCATGGACCAGGAACTCAGTGCACGTCTCTGACATCAATCACCTAGTTTGTGACAAGACATATGTTCTGGGAGAAGCCCCCTCAAAAAATAACGGAATAAAATTAATATTACTAAGGTATATGCACAGCTGGTATGCACAGGGCATTCTTAATGGGCAACTGTAGCTCAGGGAGATAAGAATAGACGTGCCAGACATTTTAGGATAAACAGGTAATTAAGAAGCATCATCTTCCTCCCTACATTCTTCTTGACTGGTTTACAGATTTATGTCTTGGACTGAGAGTGTTCATAACCTCACCTGCCCTTCTGTCTCATCTTCTACATTCATTATTGACACCTGACTGAGGAGTATATGAGACCCTTTCCTTCTATTGTAACAAACTTTTCTAATCCAGTGTTATTTACAGAATCATAAACATAGAGAGATCGAAGGAGAAACAGATGCAGAGGAAGCCGTACCACAGACAGGAAAACAGCCCTCAACCTCCCTTTGAATCCTCCCCTGGGGTGGACACATATAGTGTGGGTCCTGCTCAGCCTTTACTTTGGTGTTCCAGGGAAGTTTTTGTCAGGTCTTTACTGTGTCTTTTTCACAGAAATAGACACCTGTGTCCTCCTCTTGCAGGTTTTTCATTTGCAGATAAAGCATGTTCTTAGCGTTGTCTCTGGAGGTGGTGAACCGGCCCTTCACAGAGTCTGCATAGCCTGTGCACAGGATTAATGTATGAGATCCACTCCAGTCCCTTCTCTGGAGCCTGGTGGATCCAATACATCCAGAAGCTACTGAAGGGGAACACGGAGGCCTCACAAGAGAGTCTCAGGGATCCCCCAGGTTGGACCAAGCTTCGCCCAGACTCCACCAGTTGCACCTCACACTGGACTCCTGCAAACAGAAAGACATCCTGGTCATAAATTGCCACATATTTCCACTGTTTTTCTCACTTACACCCTCTCACACATTAAATAGCTCTAGGTTTCCATGCATCACCTGTTAAAAGAACAATAAAGAAAACCCAGTGGAGCCCAAATTCCATGGTGAATCGTCTGTGTTCAGTCTTGATCCCTATACGAAGACAACTGAGAAGTCCAGGCCTAGGACTTCTCTCCCAGAGCTACAGGTTCAAAGTTAGACTGGTTTTTATCAGCAGAGGAATGACCCTATTTGCATGCCTTCTGCTATGTAGCAACTTCTAGGTTGTGTAGCCTCAAATAGAGAATTGTCCAGAGAATATGAGTGTGCTTGGAGATTTTGATGAAAGGATAGCATTTGGAAAATGTAATCTATCATTATTATATCTTGCATTCATAAATATATGGCATCGACGTTTAAAATTTTTATTTTCAGTTTTCTGAATTCAGTGATTCTACAAGACACTCTCATAAGTAATGTAAACAGCACCAATCATTTTACTTTACTTTTATATTTGCAGGAAAAGCATGGCATATATTATAAATAATAAATTTGCGTACAGGTGTAACATTACAAACAGAAACACATATCTTCAGAGCTCACACAAGTTACAGGCGAGCCTGTGTACTTGGGTCTGTGCTGCTCATCACTGGATCCAACTGCTCTCTGACCCCACCCAACACAAGTGGGACAAGCATGGTGAGGTGTGCGGAACCCTCTTTCTGTAATGAGAACATAGTGTAATTTTTGTGCACTCTTGTCTTTACCGAAATTATGGGAAGAAAATCTGGTGTGACGTAGATGTATTTATATGAATCTCAGGAATTTCTTATCTTAATGTCTGTCTCCGTTAGTTACTTCAAATTAGGTTCTTTATTTGTTTATTTATTATAGATTCATTTAATAATTTTGGTAGAAAATAAACATGACATAACTGCTAAAGTGCACAGTTAGATAAGTACTGACATGTGCTCAGCTGGGCTTTCAACATAATAATCAATATAATGAAAAAATTAACCAGTTAATTATTTTTCTTGTTAAGTTGTAATTCCTCCCTCCCAGTCATTTCCTACTCCCACTGTGTCCTAATTCAGCTTTTGACCTTTATTTTAAATTAGTTTTCGTTTTACATTTTATAGAATTTATAGCTGTATAATACATAGCATGTTGTTTCTTTGTGTGTTTTCTCACTCAGCATATACATGTGTAAGTAAAGAAACTTGTTGCTTATCAAGAATGTATTGAATATCAAAATTGTTAGCATTAAAATCAATGAAGACTCCACTATCACTATTTGATTGATTAAAAACTCTTCAATGTTTGTATTTTTTTTCAGTTTCTGAGTATTACTAATGAATCTAACAGACTTGGATATATAGACATCCAATAACATTTACTTATTTGTATTAACCCAATATCAAAGTTTAAAAAATGAAATTTAGAAAATGTTATTGATTACATTAGTGTTATAAGACAAACAATAGTTCTATAATCTGGTGAGGGGAAAAGAATTGGAGAACAGAAAATAGACTGTATCTGGGCCTTAGACCACGAAATGTCATATGAGTTAGTAAATTATTAAATTAAGCACAACATTCAATTTCTTATAATGACTTTGTTATGGACTTGGAGGTGAAATTATCAGAGGACATGCATTTGGAGTATTTTTATTTTTGCTTAAGTCCTTTACTCCAGGATTATAAACACATAACAAAAGATACTTTTTCGCATGTGAAGATTCTGTCTGGGATCAATGAACAGAAACTATAGAGGAATTCTCCCTCACTGATGAAGCTTAGCTTGCCGTGGTAGATTGTTCTCGGTTGAAATTATTTATCTTTTAGAATTTTGAAGATAGGGTTCCAAGCTCTCCTAGCCTGGAGGATTTCTGTAGATGAATCTGCTGTTATTTTAATTGGTCTTTCCTGGTAGGTAGTCCCCACAAAAAATGGGAGCATATAAAAACTATCCAGAAACCAACTTGAAAGAGTTTCTAGTGCTCAAAAGAGTTTTCATAACTTGAACAATAAAAAATGCAGAATAGACTTTTACATAAATTATGAAATATGTAACAATTAAACTAGACTGGTGTTAAGAAACAAAGACAAATGAGAAAAGACAGACATATATTTCAAAAAAATACTTCCAAGCAACTTACGTGTTATTCTCCCTTTCAAGAAGGTGGAAATTAAAACTCTGCCCTTAATTCTAGCATAGTCTTAGGCATATGAAAGATATTCTCACTCTTTTTTTGATTTTACTCTGAGATTTTAAATGATACAATAAAATCATTATAAAAATAATAAACTTACTGTATTAATAATTTTAAATATATGTGAAAAACACTGAAATTCTTGTAAAAAGACGAGTTTTATGGAAAATTTCAAAGAATATACTTCTAATTCACATACTTAGAAAATGACTTGTGTTGTGATTATGGATGAAAACATACAACCAAACAGATGAAACCAATCAATTAAAAAATGGAACGCAGGTCTGAACAGACTTTTCATCAGGAAATGAAAGGGTTCAATGTCATAAAAACAAAATGAACATTGCCCTTGATCACTTGTTGTTTTGGGGCTTTTGGTTGATATGTCCATGAATAGTCACAGGCTTCATTTCCCTAGAACCACTACGTGCAACAATTTCTTCTTGTGGACAAGGTCTTCTGTTCCATCACAGCCTATGATTTTGGAGACTGGAAAAATTCTTCAGGTTTCCACAATAGTAGTGAGTAGACAAATGAATCATTCTTCTGCCTATTGTTTTTAGACACATGTGTTTTAGCCACTGGGCAGAAGTATGATCTTAAAATTCCCATTGTTTGCAGGCAAACACAGCATCGTGATGACAGGAACATCCCTAAAATAAATTTTTATTTAGGATATATATTGTCTTCCATAGATAGGTCATTCGCCACCTGAATTCAAACTTACGCCAGTATATTTATAGATATTTCACCATCCCTTCCATTGTCATATTAGATGTACAGAATGATGTAGAGAAACTGGAAGGCATGTTTGTGTTTACAATAGCACACATCCTGCCCTCCAAGAACAACCAGATGCTTTGGTTTCTAATGACATCATTCAGGATCTCATACCAGTAATTTAGACAGTCACTAACTCAGACACTAGTTTTGACAGAAGTATTATACTAAGGAGGACTAAGCAAATTCATTGATAATTAGGAGTTGAGTCTCTTAAGACAAATTTCTCACACTTAAGGGGAATTGACTGGAGATGAATTAATCATATGACTCCAAATGACTGTCATGTGAGCTCATGGAATGGCACCCATATCAGTAAGTGTGATTCTGTCCGTAATAACTGAGACACACGGTAGATTATGTGATGTCATTCTGGAGCAAGACAGTTTGGTCGGCCTCCATAGTTCATGGTGGAGAAAGTACTGATATATAGAGAGGACATTGTAAATAGAATTTTGATATTGGATGAATGTGCTAAAGATCTCTTGAACTGTGATAGCCCTAAATCCTCTGACCCAGAAGAACAGTTTTCCTTTGCATGGAGATGTTGGTTCAATGTAAATACTAATGCATTTGATTTATGACATTGTTTAAACATGTATTCCCTCAAACATTATTGCTGGAGTTGGACTGCCACCGTAACGATACAGAGCAGTAGGGCATTGAGAGGTGATGGTGCCATGAGTGTACTGCCATTTTGAATGAGATGAACACCGCTATGAAAGAGTGATTCCAGTTCCCGTTGGGCTCTGTTTTCCATTCCCACTTCTGCCATAGGGTGCTGCAGCAAGAAGGTCCTCACCAAAAGCAAGTGTCCTTGTCCTGTACTTCCCAGTTCCAGGCATGCGAGCCAGCATATTTCTGTTCATGATAAATTATACCACAACCAGAATCAGAGCCTGTGGCTGAGGCTGAATATAAACACCTGCTGGGTGAGTCCCTAGAGAATTTTGTGATCCCTGATGTTCACACACCGGCAGGTAGTGGAGAACCATGAGGACTGTAGGGGGAAGGAGACATTCCCTTATCTGCTGCTCTGCTGGTCACTTCAATGGGAGACAGTAATGGGCAGATGTGTGTGGTTTGTCCCCTAGAGGTGTGCCGGAATTTCACAGGATTCTCTACACTGAGAAGGCAGGGGGCCTTGTCCATCTGTGACTGCGGCCTGTTGATCACATTCCCTTCCTATTCTCCTGGCCAATGTACCTCCCGGCCTGTGACACATGGTCAGAGGCCCTTTTAAGTTATACCTTCAATTACACCAGCCAGAACCCCGTAGGAAATCTTGGATCTCTTTTTATGTCTGTGCCTCTGGTTGAATTCTAATGTATCCACATGGAAATACCAAATTTTCATGACCAAGGGATGCCCCTAAAAAAGAGAAACAAAGAGTTTGAAAGCAGTGAGACAAGGTTGCTGAGTGTGTCTGAAGGATTTAGGTGCCAGAGTCTTCAACTTCTCTAGTGACCTCAATTTTGTCCTCTTTGTTGTTTTGGGTCTTCCTCAAATGCTTGAGCCCAAGTATTTTGATCACAGAGATTGGACATTTCTTTCTCAGGTATCAAGAAAAGCAAAGGAAAGCCAAGAACAATTTTTTAAAAATTGGTTGCAAGCATAAGGTACAGAAGATTTGGGATGAGTCTGATTCACATATTTTATGACAGGGGACGACTATGATGGAAACCCTGTTGCATTTAGTATGGCCTTGGCCTGCCTATGCTCTCTCGTGCTTTCAGCAGAGTCTCTAATGGCTATTCTAATCAAGGAATTTCTCTGAGGTCACTGTTGAGAGTGTGATTGGAAATGGCTCCCAGGTAATTCTAGGTTTCCTTAGGACTCTGACCCAGTTGACGGTAGATAAGGACTTGGCATCAATATCCTTTTCAATCTGCTTTTTATTACTCCACTGAAAATATGACATGTATAGTGTAATGTTATGTTTATATTTAGAGGTGACATCAATAGGCACAGACTCCTAAAATTAGAGAGGTTTCCTGGTAACTAACAGATAGGGAGGAAGTTCCAACCCCTGACAGGAAACCAGCTCTTATCATAAATCTGGACCCACCTCTTGGGTTAATTCTGATTAGTGAGTTCGACCCACCCCCTGCATGTGACTTTAACCCTGCATTTATGCAGGAAGTTGTTCCTCTGGGCCCCAAACTAATGATTCCTCACAATGTCTATTGCACAGTAATACACTGTTGTGTCCTCAGTTCTTAAACTTTGCATTTGCAAATACAACATGTTCTTGTTGTTGTCTCTGGAAATGGAGAACCTGGCCTTCACAGAATTTGTGTAGTAGTTCTGACTTCCACCAAAGCTTATAATTGCCATGCACTTCATTCCCTCTTCTAAGGTCTGGAAGACACAGTTCATTCCATAGGTACTGAAAGTGAATTCAGAAACTGAAAAGAAGACTCTCCAGGACTCTCCCCCAGGCTGGTACAAACCTCCACAGACTCCACCAGCTGCATCTCACACTGGGCACCTACAAAATCAGACATAGCCTAGTCAGATCTGCCACATATATTCATTGTTTCTCTTCTTCACAAACTCAATATCTTTAGTCTCCATGAATCACCTTTAAAAATAGCAACAAGAAGAACCCGGTGGTGCCCCAAATCCATTGTGTGTCATCTGTGTTTCATCCCAGTCCTTGATTTGGATCACCTGGGCCTGCTTTCTCAGAGTTTCATGGAATGGAATGGGCTGGTTTTCATCAACAGAGGGAGGGCCTCTGCGTATCTCCTGTTATATATATTTGCATATCTCCTGCTATATAGCAAGTTCTGGAGTGAGATGCCTCGGGAACGACCAGTGACCACAGTTGATGAAAGTATCATTGGGAAGTTAGGTGTCATTGATAACATTTGGGAAGATATGGTTTCTTATTACTAAAATTATGTGCTGTGTTGTGATAAGTACAATACTACTATTTTGTTTATTTTTGTTTTGTTTGTATATTTTTAAAATTTTTTAATTCAATATTTACATGTGGAAGTTTGTTACATGCTTATATGGCATAATTCTGGGCTTGGGCTACTTTTGAACACATCACTCACATGATAAGCATAGTATCCAATAGGCATATTCGAATCACTCCCATTTTGTAGTTTCCAGTGTCTATTATAATTTTCACCTTTAAGTTCTTGTAGTCATGGCTTTACTCCCACTTATGAGTGAAAATATGCAAAATTTGGTTATCTTTTTCTGAGGTAATACAGTTAGGATAATGTCCTCCATCTGCATTCATGTTGTGTTAAAATAAAATATTACATTCTTTTCATGAATGCATAGCATTCATTGATGTATATGCACCACTTTTTTATTCAGTTCACTATTGATGAGCACTCACGTAGATTCCATAACTTCGCTATCATTTATAGTGCTGTGTTAAACATATAAATGCAAGTACATTTTTCATTGACTAAGTCCTGTCCTTTTGGTAGATACCTAGTAATAAAATTGCTAACTTGAACAGTGACTATATTTTTAGTAATTTGAGAAATCTCTAAACAACTTCACACAGTAGTCAAGCTCATGTACATTCTCACACCCAGTGTATAAGAGCTCCATTTCTCCACACCTTTGCTGATATCAGGTTTGTTTGCTGTTTTTTTCTACATTTTTAAGTGATAGCCATTCTGATCGGTATGAGATAGTACCTCATAGGTTTAATTTCAATTTGCCTAATTTTAATGTGGTATGTTTTTTCCTGTTGAGTTAATTTTCTTGTAGATTCTAAGTCCATTTTCAGAGTCATAGTTTACTAATTCTTTAGCCTATTTTATAGGCTATCTGTTTACTTGAGGAGGGTATAACAGCTTTATCCACAAGCTCTCTAAAAGGAATTCAGCACTGTGGATATTCTTTTCTCTGATGCTAGTGCCACTACCCTCCCAGGGAACCAGTGATGACTTCTGTGAGCCCTGCCCTGTGTGTGCACAGGAACTTAGGTGCTACCCTTACTGGTCACACTCATGATATGGAGCAGAGTAATGAACCCAAGTTCAGTGTTCTCAGACTTTCATTAAGAAATATAGATTTTTCTTTCCATACAAGGTCTTATTCTCCAATTATGGCATGAACAGATTTTTCAATGTAGGGTATTACAATCTGAATGTTAAGCTATTTTATTTTTTGAGTTGGAGTCTCAGTCTGTCACCCAGGCTGGAGTGCTGTGGCATGCTCATGGCCAATGCAGACTCTCCCTGCTGTGTTTAGGTGATCTTTCTGCCTCAGCCTGCAAAGAAGCTGGAATTACCGGTGTGTGCCACCATGCCCGGCTAATTATTTTATTTATGTAGAGATGAGCTCTAGTCATGTTGCCCAGGCTCGTCTCAGACTCCTAGGCTCAGGCAATCCTGTCGCCTCAGTCTCCCAAAGCTCTGGGATTAAAGGCATGAGCCACCACGCTTGGCTTGGGTATGAAGTTTATAAATAAATTTAATCATAAACAATAAATCCCCATTAACGTAAATAATAGATGTGTCATTAAATGTTTGGTAAGTCAGGTGAACAAAACAATACTGGGCCCACTTGTTAGTACCTGGACAGGTGTGCTAACATTCTGTTGGACACAGAGTGGAAGTAGCAGGCCAAATATTCAAAACCACACGTGTTCATTACTAGCTAGATGCTCTCTTGGCCTTTTATTTGGATATGTGGGAGTCCCCACAACATTGTATTGGTGTAAGTAATGAGTGAGAAGCCCCTAGTAACTCATTACCCCAATGACAGACTCTTGCCATCTAACTCAAGGGAAATCTTTGGAAAACCTGTGTCCCCAGGTCACATAAAGTTCTAAGTAGTGACCACAAAAAGCCCTCTGACCACTGAACTCTGACTATAGAGAGTTTCCTCCAAACCACACCTTATCACCATATTTGTAGGGCTATTGTGTAATAAAATCAGAAATAAAACTCATTCCTCTCAGATTTTATTTAAGAAATCTCTAAGATATCTAGAGGACAAAAGAGAAAAAAGCAAGCAAATAGCTCAGTTTATAGAGTGGCTTGTCATATTCTACACAATCTCTTATGTCTTACCAATATATGTTTTTAATGTAAATTAAATTCAAAGTATCCATGCTTGTTAAATGAATTATTTATTTTATTATCTTATTTTTATTATATGTGAGACATACTTTATCTGAAATATATTGAAAATCATAGATTTTTAAATCAAATAATTTACACATTACATAAGACACAAAAAATATTTTAAAATTGTTTAATATCAATTTTCATGATGAAAATATGCCTTTAAACAACAAAATATTACTGTTACCCAACTGGAACGGTTAAAATAGATAACACTGATGACACCAATTAAGAGTGAAATTCTAGAGGAAAAATAAATAGTATGCTTTGCTGGTGGGAAGGGCAAGTTCATAAAATGGAAGCAATTTCAAAATTTTTGGTAGAGTTAAAATGTACTCAGGCATATTTTTTTTTCAAAGTGTTTACAAAACTGATTCAAAACCTTATGTTCTCACTGATATCCTCAAGGAAACTCTCTTATCAGTTTTTTTAATTAGATTTCATTCCTGCTCCCTGAATGCAAATCTAAAACAATGCTGCAGAATAAATGTTGTAGATAAAATTCCCCATATAATTACAGTATATATACATTTCTATTATTTCGTTACTTCAACAGATTAACTTCATATTCTAAGAAATAATTCAACCTCATAATTTTTGTCACTGTTTCAGGTCAAGCACATCAGCCTTCTCTCTCAGGTTTCTGTCAATCTCAGGATGTGGGTTTCACACTGTGTCTCTTGTACAATAATATATTGCTGTGTCCTCAGGTCTCAGACCTTTCAGCTCCATGTAGGCCGTGTTCACAGATGTGTCACCAGTAATGGTGACTCTGCCCTGGAACTTCGGAGCATACTTTGTCTCACCATCATCAGGATCAATACCTCCCACCCACTCAAACCCTTGTCCAGGAATTTGTTGTAGCCATCTTATAAAGTAGTTGGTGAAGGGTGTATCCAGAAACCTAGCAGGAGACCTTCACTGAGGCCCCTAGCTTCCTCACCTCAGCCCCAGACTGCAACAGCTGGATCTGGTAGTGGACACCTGTGGAGACGAGACACAAGTGGATGAAATTCCCCTTGACTGGTCTTGGACCCCTCCTAAACCTCAGGACTGGGGATACATTTACCTGTTGCTGCTGCCACAAAGAAGAAGATCCTACAGGTACAGTCCATAGTGAAGAGCTGTGCTTTCAGGTGCTTCTCTATAGTGGGGATGTGATGATGGGTGATTCCATCAGGGCATAGATGAATCCATATTTAATTCAGAAGACATCAGGCTATTTGCATATTCATAAGGTAGGTAATTCATAGCCTAGGTTCAGACAAATTTGAGAAAGAGAAGCTCTATGATGCATATACCATGTAACAGTCTTATGTTGACATCTAAGTCCTAATCTTGCTTGCAAGTATTTGCTCCCTGTCATTCCCTGAACTCTGTTTACACAGGTCTCCTTCACTGAAGAACATTGCCTCTCAGAATACACTCCTGACTAGGTCTTACATTTGATTAGCTTGAACACCACCTAAACCATTTGGGACCATCACTGTCTGTGACCCATTTCAGATGACATTACCCCAACCCAGTCCAATTAACAGAAGCACAGCTCAGGGGTCACTTGGAGGGAGTGACCACTTGTCTCCTGTGAGTATCTCAGAAGTGCCATGGCCAGAGATAATATCAGGGCACTCCTGCGAAATTTCTTTCAGCACATGTCTTTGTATCCTGCTCACCCAGGCTCCATTAAAAAAATCAAAAAGAAAGCACAGCCGAGCTTGGTAGCTCAGCCTGTAATCCCACACCTTTGGGAGGCTGAGGTGAGTGGATTGCTTGAGCCCATGGGTTCGAGACCTACCTGGGTAACTGGGTGAGACCTCGTCTCTACAATAAATAAAAAAATCAGCCAGGCATAGTAGCTCAGAAGGTTGAGACGGAAGGATTGCCGGAGCCCAGCAGGTCAAGGTTGCAGTGGCTGGGAGCAGCCACTGCAGTCCAGTCTGAGCGACAGAGTGAGACTCCAACTCAAAAAAAAAAAAAAAAGAAAAGAAAAGAAAAAAGAAATCACTTGCTTTAAAGACTAGTCCTGTGATGTGTGATTGGGGTGGAGCTTCTGATTCCACTGACAATAGGAAGACTATGTAGCTTTGGTGACATGACAGCTCTATAAACTCGTCAAGAAAATTATGTTTTGAATAAGTTAGCCTTATTTTAAACTGAAAATAATAGAATTTCATATAGTGCTTATATACTTGACATTCATATCTATTGATTATCATATTTATATTTTTCTTCAGATCCACATGTTCTATGCACCTGCCACCTTCTGTGATCCACCAGTGCCCTGTCACACAGCAAGTTCAGGCAAGGTTGCCTAGCCCTGGTCTCTGATGTCTTATTGATTGCTCGGGACAGATTCTGTACCCACAATTCTGCACCCATTGAATGGATAAAATCGCCATTACACTTTTATACTAGTTATGCAGATTTCTACACTCTTAGAAAACTGTCTTTATATAGGGTTCTTATTGCCTTCTGTAGTGATATAAATGTTCCCAGCAGAACACAATATCTAAAGACACATAAACAACTTGTTGAACTCTTATTTTAGAATACTGTTTGAAAAAGGAAGAGCCAGGCCCCTAGAGGAACCTCCTACCCAGTCCCTGGTGCACCTACTCCAGGCTGCAGGTTGTTTGGGTCGGTCATGAGCACCCCCTGCTGCTCTTCTGTATTCCTGCAGGAATGATCTCTCAGTGATCACAGAGAATTTTCCCGTTCAGAGACTCTAGCTCAGTATGAAGTGGCTGAGCCCTTGCTCTGAATGGTCCTTCAGAGACATCCTGGTCTTCTCCCGTCATCTTCTAAAATGGGGAATTGACCTTACCAAACCTATTGAACTGTGGAAGGTGACACACAAATAAATAATTCTTTAAAACCACCACTGATCCCCTTTCCTGAGCTCCAGATGCTCTGAGTTAATGAAATCATGGTCATCCCTAAAACGTTTGGGCCTTCGGTGAGACCTCTTATCTCTGTAGGTTCTTCCAGTTGAGTATTGCACCTGCAAATACCTGCAGAGGCAGATGAATGTATATCAAAACCCATTCCAGGTCGAGCATTCGAATTACACACACACACACACACACACACACACACACACACACATGCAGGCACACTGATTTTTATTGGATTCATGGGTAGCATCTCTCTTCTACTCTAAGCTTGATGGCGTAACATTCATTTTCAAGTGGATCTAAAGAAAACATATCACAAGTGGAGACTTGGGGTGTGCATGCATGTTAAGGTCACCTGTTCTGACCTGGGAAACTTGCAGATGCCCAGGGAAAATTAACAGGAAATCAATGAATAACGACGTTGTCCTTGATCATGAGCTTATTGGTGTCAGAGGCAAGAAACTCCTCTAGTATCTTTGGCATTTTATCTATTATTGTCCTTGGCTTTCCCAGCTTCTCCTCCTAAGCTGGAATTTGTGCATTGCCATAAGTTCATGCTCAACCAGAGTAGTTATACTGGTAAGGACGTAGTTGTAGGGCATGTGAATATTGCATAGTCTCACAATTGAATCTGTTATTTGGTGACCCTTTTCTCTAGGCTATGAAATTTAAGTGTCTCTGGTGGTCAAGCACATTTTAGCTATTTTCTGTACTCCGCACCCAAATACAGCATCTCCAGACTATTGCATTGGATTTTAATCCCATTAGGTATTTTCATAAATTTATAAGGCAATGAAAGCCTGGGTGTTGGGAGACAAAAATCAGGTAAAATTTCCTTTTTATAAATAGTATACTGTCTGTAGAAATAATTTTCCTGTAGATTTTGTTTGAGATGACTCCTGGTATTTTTCTTAGTTGCTAGTTCATCCTAACTCAGAGCCATAGAAAATATGCTTATATTGTATCCCGGAGGTTCCTCAGGTGTAGTGACCTCAGGAGCTCTCACCATCAATTCTTGCTTATCTAGTAAACATTAAGTAATTATGACATATGAAAGCACCACCAGTTTGTACCTCCAGCAGATTCTGTTTCAAGTAAATAAGACACAGCTATAATTCTAGGAATACTTGTCTGTTAGTAAATATGTGTGTTTGACATATTATGGAGAGAACTTGTATAATTATTAGCAAGAAAGTTTCACATTTAATACTTTCAAGAAGCAATAAACATACAATGGACCGATGAAGCACTTGCCCTAAAATAATCCCTAGGAAAATTGCCCACTATATGCCCTGAATAAGTGGAACCAGGGCTTCGTCTGTGTTTATGGAGGATGTAGTGTAAGAGAGCAGAGTACATTCCATCCGTCTTCAATGTGTGACCTAGGGTGTGTCTTCATCTCTCTGAGCTTTTTAAATCGTGTTAATCTGATACTGTAGCAGTAACTATAACTGACATCAGTGAGAATGTGACACAATTAATTGCCTTACAATATTTAAAAAATATTCTAAACATGTTCAATGAACTGAGAGAATAATGCAAAAGTAATGTGAGATTTTCTTAAATATAAAAATTAAAAATGGTTGAAACACAATTATATGAGCTGAAAAATGCAATACTGGAATTTAAAAATGTAACATAGGTTTGATAAAACAATACATAAAGTAAAAGAAAAGCAAACAAACAATAAATTAAATGAAAGATCATTGACATGTTACAATAAGAGGAGAAAAATTAATCCAAGACAATGAATAGGGATAATAATAAACTTGGAACTATACAAAGTATACCAATATATACATTGCACGTGTTATATAGCAGAATGAGATATAAATTTAGGAAGGGGGAAAGAGGAAGAAGAAGAAGAAGAAGAAGAAGAAGAAGAAGAAGAAGAAGAAGAAGAAGAAGAAGAAGAAGGAGACGGAGACGGAGAAGGAGAAGGAAGAGGAGGAGGAGGAGGAGAAGGAGAACAACAAGAAGAAAAAAACCATCCATGAAGACAATTCAAATACAAGGATGACTACTCTCACCCATATTACCCATATTTTTATATTGATGAGCTATCAGAAGTCATCCACACAGGAGCATCTTGAGGGAATGTTTCCAACTTTTTCCCCTTATCAGTAATGGTAAAAGTGCCATGCAGAACACTTTTTCCAACACAGGTCTTAGACTCTAAGGATATCCAAAACACAGTCATGTTTTCTGCTCTTTGGTGGTTTCATTTATTTAAAATCTCCTGGGGGTATCACCGATGACAGATGACAGGAGTGACCAACCTAAACATCTCATTTTCTGACCTCTGATCAACCAATAATAAGCTTGTTCAATGCAGTGTTATAAAACTGATGGGATCTTCTGGATGTTCACTGATACAAAGTAGGTGTATTAGAGGAGGTCTGGGTCAGCTGGTTTTAGAACACAGTACAAAGGTCTGCCCTGCAATAGTCTGTGTCATCTGAAATTACACTTGTGCAGGGAGTGTCCACAGAAGAATGGATGCATGATAAAAATCTAGGGAATGATGAGGGGTTGGTTGCATTGATGTTCAATCTTTTTTGAGTCTCTTTTCACCACTTGGAACTTTGAAAAGCCTGAGAAAATGTGACTGGTGATCCTAAGTCGTTGTTGGGTTAAGGTTAGATTTAGTGGGAATTTAGACAGTGGAAGACAAAAGTTATGCCTGTGGGTACCTGTGGAAAAATTGAATAGCAGCAGAAGGTGGGGAGGGCTCACTGCTTCATCCAAATGGTCCTCATTATTCATGAGAATTGTTAAAGTGGGAGCTGAGATGCAAGTCTGAGCATACAGTTTGCATGCTGATTGTTTGGATCCTGACCAGAAAATGAAACAATCAGGCATTGATGGGTTTTAAATTTGAGCTATTTTTATCATAAAATTTATAGAGAAATGTGTGCAATCAGCATATCATGGTTATAGGAAAGTATGCCTTTAAAAAACTTTATTTCAAATATATGGGGTAAAATTCAGGAATAGGTATAGTAATGGTCATCGTACAGGTAAAGTTGGGTATGTCCTTGGTTCCCACTTCGCCTGGTTTGATATCACACTTATTGGTGATGTATCCCATGCTTCTTCTCCTAGTGGTGTCCACCTACTGCAAATCTATTTCATATATTATTATGATAATTGTTCTGTGTCCACTTTTGAGTGAGAACAATTGGTACTCAGTTATTTTTTCTATGAGAGATCACCTAGTATTATAGGCACTAGATCCATCCAAGTTGTTGTGAAGTTCATAATTTTGTTCTCCTTTAGTTCTGCATAATATCTCATCATGTATGTATATAACATTATATAAATCCAGTCTGTTCTCAATGAGAAGCACAGTTGCTTCCATGTTTTGGCTATTTTGAATAGTGCTTCAATAATAATACATGCACAAGTATCTTTTTTGTAGAATAATTTGAGGTTCTCTGAGTAAAAGCACCATTGAGTCGCTTTCTTGAGATATTGTGAGTCTTGGAATTGTGCCTGATATCTTATAAAAAATAGTGACTCATATTTCCTATTCTTCTCAATGTGTGACCCTGAGGATGAAGCCTAGTCTCTCTAAGTTTCTGTTTGAAAATTTATAGATTAAAGGTTGTGGTGAAAACATTACACATAAACTTTCTAATAGGAGGTCAGCATTGTTGGATATTTACTGATATTAGTACCATTATCATGCCTGATATTCTAAGAGGAACTATTTGAGCCATCTCTTCTAGAGTGAACGAGGAACACAGGTCCTGCCTTGGCAAGTCACAACTGTGATAAGAGGAGGTCGATAATCTCAAACCCAGTGTGCTCACATCTATGCAGTCCACGTAAGATTCATCTCCTTTTGAAAAGCCCTTTTCCTTCTTTACTCCTATGAATAAAGCACTGAATATGGGTATTACAACTTGGGTATTCAATATGCATTCAATGAAATAAGTAGTAATGGCTTTTCTCCATGAATATGGCATATAGAGAGTCATCCAGTTGAGTGAATCAGAGTAAAAGGGCAAACTAGACCCTTTTATTCAGAACCTGGACAGGTGGGATTACCTTCTTTGAACTACAAAGGGAAAGAGGCACCCTCAACATGCATAACCAGGTGAAAGAATATTCTTCTAACATAATTTAACAGGTGGTTTATTGGGCTTTTGTTTGAGCAGATGCAGAAAGACTATTTCATGCCTTCAGGGAAATAGTGAAATGGTTGCACATCTAAGATTAACCCTTACTCAAAGATGAGGAGATATAATTGTGGGTACAGATGTTTGTAGATGAGAATGAGTTTCTGGGATATGCTTATCCTGAGCAAATACATAATCATTCTGACGAGAAAAAAAAAATCTTGTGACTTTTGTAGGTATTATTAGCAACAGATGTTACAGGGAATAGATAATGCTACAATGCTATTTGAAATGCCCAGAATAAATTTTCATAGAGAAAAAAAAAAGCAGAGATAAAAATTTAAAGGTGATGTCCTTAAAAAATCATCAGAAATGAACTGGCCCAGAGAAGTCAACCATCATGGCCAGAAGAAGAATTAAATGTCGCAGTGAATTTTGTGTTAAGATTTAAGGGAAGTTTCATCTGACAGCTTTTTTTCATGTTTGTAAAGTGTTTAGGAAAGAAACTAAGAACAGAGTATGAATTCATATAAACAGGAGGACAGATGTTTGAGGAGGATGGAGTGTCTGCGTTGAAGTCATTATAAAGATTAGAAAAATAGTGTGATTGGAGTGACAAATGTGCTCAGTAAAAAATTGTCTTGAGCTTACTAACAATGAATATGTAGAGTTTCACTGTCCCAATTTTGGTTTTATTCTCTCAATTCTCTTGAAAGTTCAGTCATGAATATTGTGAGTTGGGATAAAAATCAACATCAATAGAAATTATTCAGAGACCATGTAGGTAATGATTTGAATATAATTATATTTAGATTGTGGAAAAGTAGTTTTTGAAAAATGTCTTGTCAGTGTATCTCCACTATGGGATACAAATGGTTGGTGTCATTGAGACATTCTTGTAATACCTATCAGAACTGGTGTTTCTGGTGGCATTTGATGCAGTTCTATTCATGGAGGTGGAGAGATGATCTGTCATGGCATTTCTGGTTCTTCAACAATGATTGCAGAAGGAACTTCTCCTCCTGGAAGTTCATTTTAATATTTTTTGTGACCCTTGGGACTGAAGTTTCCATGTTCACACATGACGGGTGTCAGCTGGGGAATGAAGCTGAAACGCTGGGTTTATGTGCTTTAGATTAACTAAGCAAGTAACTATCTAGGTAAATAAACTGTTCAATTCTACAGACCTGGAAACTCTCACATACAGGACTCAGGTATTTTTGAGTTGTGATTTTCCCATCAAATCCAAATTTCTTTCCCTTTTTTCTTTCCTTCTTTCCTTCCTTCTTTCCTTCTTTCCTTCCTTCTTTCTTTCTTTCTTCCTTTCTTTCTTTCTTTCTTTCTTTCTTTCTTTCCTTCCTTCTTTCTTCTTTCTTTCTTTCTTTCTTTCTTTCTTTCTTTCTTTCTTTTTTCCTCCTTCATTTCCTCCCTTCCCTTCCTTCATTCTTTCCACTAAATCAGCTTAGGTGATGTCAAAATATGTATTTATTCGAGTTTTCCAGTTAAACAAATACCAAGAAAAAACTCACATGCTTTCAAAGTAGTGCATATCTTTGAGATGCTTTGTAACAGTGCATCTAGTGTTCTAGAAATGCAACCAATATTGGCATGTTAAGAAAAATATTAGAAGGTTCCTCCATTTCAGATTTTTGGTTAATATTGAGATGGCAGATATGTTACAGATGAAATTTGGGCTTCAATAAATAAGAAGTCATGGGATAAGGAGATAAATCATAAGCCTACCGCATTAATCAGCCACTAAGGACAGGACATAAGGAGGATTCTGCACTGAAACTAAAATATTAAGCAACCTTCCAGGACAATGTGTGACATATCTTCCTGGGACAAGATTAGAAGTTCATAAAACTTACATCCCAGCTATCGCACAGGCATGAAAGGAACTTCCTTGAACTCCTTATAATCTGTCCATGAAAAACAGCTAGTTAAGGGCTAATGCATAAGGCCTACATCTCATACATACAATTAAAATTGTGGGATGGTGGGCAAAGACACATGCAGTGACCTATAATCTTTCTCCTTCCTCAGGAGGTCACTTATCCCCAGAAATATTTGCCAAACTGTTATCTTTTTTGCATGCCTTTCAAAATAGAGAGTACGTTCCCACTGAAAACACTATAAAAGGTCCTAGATTTGTTTAACCTACCTCTATTTAGCTGCTCCAGTTCAAGTCCCTTCCATCCTGTCTTTCATTTGGTATGTTCTGCTTTTGTCTTTCTGCTAAAAACACAAAACAAAGCAAAACAAAACAAAAAGCCCTGCTCTTGGCTTGAGTTTTCTTGGGCTATGTGTGTGTTTCATTTTCTTTGTTTTGGCACCAAGAATCTTGTCACCAACAACAAGTTATTGACCCACCCTGCAACAGTATGAAGGAAGAAGTCAGTGCAAGTCGTGATCCATGGAAGCTAAAGACACTGATGCATCAGATCATCAGGACACACCTGTGACCTTAGCCTAGGTTATAATATCATCTGAATCCTTTGATATTTAAGGACATCATTGCAAAAGTAATGGTAATCCCCTTATTTTAAATACTAAAGTATATAGAATGTCTAGTTGTGGACATCACTCAAATAATATTTGCCAGATTTCTGCAAATGAATATTATTTATATTTTTTGATTAGGCAACATTACCTGATATAGAAAATATTGGTTACTATCTTAAAAAATACTTTGGAAAATTTTAAGAACAGCATGGGTTGATTCTTTGTCAGATGTAATCAGTCAGCAACAAAATTCTGGAAAACTCTAACAGTGGGTCTAGCCAAAAACCAAGCGCAACAACCATTTGAACACATTTAGGTAAATATTCTCCAGTTTCCACTCATTGGTGGTTTTCATATATTTTTTTACATTATAACAATCTTAACTACAACTTCAGGTAATTATCTGACAAAAGATTCCAGTCCTTTCAGCTGAATATAACCTGTTTTACCCTGGGCTTCCAACCTATCATATACCAACCCATAATGAGAATAATTATAAAAATTATTAAACTGATTAACCTAATTATTAAACTGACAAGCTTCTGCAAAGCCAAAGAAACCATCAAGAGAGCAGGGAGACAGCCTACAGACTGGGAAAAAGTATTTGCAAACTCCAGGTCCAACAAAGGCTTAACATCCTGGATCTACAAGCAACTCAAATGTGCTGAAAAGAAAAAAACTAACAACCCCATTTTAAATAGGCAAAAGATATGAACAGACACTTCACAAAGGAAGACATCCGAGCAGCCAACAAACACATGAAGAAATGTTCAGCCTCACTAATCTTCAGGGAGATGCAAATCAAAACCACACTGAGAAACCACCTAACCCCAGTCAGAATGGCAATTATCAACAACTCAAAGAATAACAGCTGCTGGAGAGGGTGTGGTGAAAAGGGAACTCTTCTACACTGTTGGTGGGAGTGTAAACTAGTGCAACCTCTGTGGAAAGCAGTGTGGTGATTCTTAAAAGCTCTAAATACCAACCTCCCATATGACCCCTCAATCCCCCTACTGGGAATATATCCTGAAGAACACAAATCACTCTATAAAAAAGATACCTGCACACGCATGTTTATCGCAGCATTGTTCACAATAGCAAGAACCTGGAAACAGCCTTGCTGCCTGTCAAAAGAGGACTGGATTAAAAAAATGTGGTACATATACACGATGGAATACTACGCAGCCATAAAAAAGAACAAAATCATGAATTTCACAGCAACCTGGATGGAACTAGAATCTATAACACTGAGTGACCTCTCACAGAAACAAAGATCCGAGTATCACATGTTCTCACTCATATAATGAACCTTAAACATCCAATGCAATACTATACGAAAATGACTGACCATACTGGGAAACTATGGTGGGGGGAGGGCGATGGGATTAACAGTAGCAAATATCTGTCTGGAAACGGGGAAACACCCCATATCAACAAGGTGCCTGAATGAAAGGCAATTGTATACCTAACCCTTAACTGTACCCCACAACTTCACAATAAAAAAAAAAGAAAAAAAAAATAGTCTGAGCCGGTCTCGGTAACTCAGCTTGTAATCCCGTGCCTTTGGGAGGTTAAGGTGAGTGGATTGCCTGGGCCTGCGGGTTCGATACCCACCTGGGCAGCGAGACTTCATCTCTACAATAAATCAAAAAATCAGCCAGGCATGGTAGCGCATGCCCGTAATTCTGGTTACTCGGAATGCTGAGGCAGAAGGATCGCCGGGGCCCAGCAGGTGAGGCTATGGTGGCTGGGAGCGGTCACTGCACTCCAATCTGTGTGACCAAGTGAGACTCCAACTCAAAAAATATATATATAATGCATTATTGAAATTCAAATTGTACATTGATCCTAACTGTCACAATCTTACACACATGTTTAAAAAGTAGCATCCTTACATCAAAATTATCTAATTTTAAGAAATTCTTGACTTTCTATGGCCACATAACCTCCACTAGCACTATGGAATTGTGATCTACTACTTCAAGGACACATGCTTTATTGCCATGTGAGTCAGTAGCTGGAGGATAAGCATTGAGATTCTACATTCAATATAAACCTCTGTCTTATTGTACTTAGATGTGGCAAAACAGTGAGAAGGATCCATGTATGATAACCACTCTTCCTACAAGTAGTTTAAGATTGTTGTCTTGGTACATATTTTTTAAATTATCCTTGATTTTTTTAACAGATTTTTACTATTTTTCACAAGGAAGAAGTGTGTATTAAAAATAATATCCGAGGAATAATGCCCTTGAAACACTGGAAGAAATCAGATCAGATATTTTTATAAACAGAATGATGAAACTCCAGGAAGTTCATGCTTGGTTTGTTTCTCACAACTCAAGAAGGAATCTATAATTCCACACATTGGAAACTACTCCATTAGAGTTGCTTTTGGTGCTACTTAATGAACAGACCAGTCTTCCCAAAAAGACTCTCTTCTTTTATATCCTAAACTTACACAGATCTGTATACTCAAAGAAGTCTCCTAAATGAACTTTGTCTCTAGACGCCCATTAATGATTCTTTGTGTGCTTTTTTCCTGAGTGTTCTGGAAAAGCTCTAAGCATTTCAGCCCATATTCCTTGGAAACCGGGTAAGTTCATCACTTGCTGTGGACTCTTACTTCATTGGATGTACTAGCTCATCAACCTTGTGATGGGTAAATAACTGTCTCCCACAAACGTGTTCATGATTCGAATGAGCAAGTATATGTTGGGAGCCAGCCATGGAGGCCCACTGAGCATTAGGGGTCAGGAATGGCCATTGACCCCGAGACCACTAGGATGCATTCGGGAGCTATTTGACCCCATTTCCTCCCCTCCTTTCTACTCAGCACTAACCAGATTAAGCTCCTGTGAGCTCAAAACATAAAAACTCTGAGA
>NW_007258391.1:65242-65882 GCF_000164805.1 Carlito syrichta | reverse complement strand
TTTGTGGTGACATGAGATTCCTGGACGTAGCAAATAATTGAGTCATTTTTTAAAATCCAGTTTGCCATTCTGTGCCTTTTCTTTGGTGCATGTAGACCATTCATATTCAGGCCTGTTATTGAAATGTGATTGTTTATCCCCATCATAAGGTTTTTATAAAGTTTTGTCTTAAATTTCTTTAAAATTTATGTTGATTTATGTGTGTTTCCAAGTTTACAGTTATGAGGTATTTTCTGCTGAGTTATGTTATACTTTTCTCTTGGGAAGTGCATTGTCATTATTTTTTCTTTCTTTCTTCTATGCTTAATACATTTTTAAGCATCTCCTGTAGAGCTGGTCTGGAAGCTGCATAATCTCTTAGGTACTCTTTACCCTGAGGCTTTGTCAAAGTTCTTTATCAGTGCAAGGAGGTTTTCAACAGATTCTTTTGGATTTTTGAGGTATAGGATTATAACTTCAGGAAAGAGGGATAACTTAAATTCTTCTTTTCCTATTTGGATAACCCTGGGATTAAATGTTTGGGAATAATTAATTCTCCATCACTGGAGAAGTTGAACTTGACTGAGTTGGAAATCCATGATTGACATTGTTTATCTTTGAGGATTTTGAATATTTGATTCCAGTCCCTTCAAGCTTGTAG
>NW_007258391.1:51603-65192 GCF_000164805.1 Carlito syrichta | reverse complement strand
TTCCAAACATTCTGGGATGGGCCACTTTCGTTTGTAAAGTAAATACTTAAGCTTCTATAGAATTGTTGAACTTGGCATAAATCAATCAGCTTAGGATGAAAAAGTTTTATAGAATATGTCAGTCACAGATTAGGTTATCCTTTGTTATGGGATTTTAAGATTATTATATGAAAAGGGTTTAAAGGCAATCATTGATTAAGTTTTCAGGGATTAAGGTTTCTGGTGGGTGGGGACGCCCCTCCCACACCTGACTTTGTGTATAAAAGATCCATTGTAATTCCCAATAACACACATCGCTTCTGCACTAGATTGGAGTCCAGTCTCTTTCTCCCTCTCTCTCTCTCTTTCTTCTTCCCCAAATCGCCGATGCCATCTCCCCCTTTATGGTACCCTAAACCTGGCTGGAGCTGGTCCCCAGCTAGTATAGACTCTTCACTTGACTTAATGGTTCCTCATTTTGTCTCTTTCGTCTCTCTCTCTCTCTCTCTCTCTCTCTCTCGTTTCTATATGACTCTAGAGAGCGATATGGTCTACACCCTCAAGACCAGTCCTCACACCATATTTTTAGTATCTAAAAGGTCCTTGTATTTTTAGATTTAATCACCAGTATTAGACTCTATTAAATGAAGTCACAGCAAAATATATATTTTTTTTTTTTTTTGAGTTGGAGTCTCACTCGGTTGCCCAGACTGGAGTGCAGTGGCCGCTCCCGGCCACCGCAGCCTCGACGTGCTGGGCTCCGGCGATCCTTCCACCTCAGCCTTCCGAGTAGCTGGAATTACAGGCATGCGCTACCACGCCCGGCTGATTTTTTGATTTATTGTAGAGATGAGGTCTCACTGCCCAGGCGGGTCTCGAACCCGCAGGCTCAGGCAATCCACTCACCTCAGCCTCCCAAAGGCACGGGATTACAGGCTGAGCCACCGAGCCCGGCTAAACAGCAAAATATTTTAACATGAATGCATCGTGTCAAAACATTCAACAGTGTGTTGAGGTTGTCTTTTCGTCACATGTTTCTAAGATTCTCTTCATGGTCATCAATCTGGATTATATTTTGGAGGAAACATCAGAGACAAACAACTTTCAAACCTTGTTGAAAGGGCCTTCTTATGTAATGTTGACAACAAATGCAGCAGAGAATCCAGTATATCAATCTTTAGGTATTTAAACAAAAATGAGTAAGAGGTATGTGTGTTGCACTGAGACAAGTATTTTAGGCATGAGGGACCGGTAACCAGATTGGCAGCAGTCCACATTTGGGTGGGCTGTGTCTGGGTGCATTTTCTTGCATAAATAATTTATTGTAAGGTTAGGGTGGCATTTGTGCTAGGCTGTGGTTTTGCAGAGTCTTTTGGAAAGTTCTGCTTATCGAGAATATGTTTCCGTGACCCTTTCTTCATGGCTTTCTTTAATTCCATCTGTCAGGGTGTTAACACAAGTAACTCCGTTTGAAATCTGACAACATGCACAATGTCTTCTTAAAACTACAGGTGAGAAAGGTGACTCTGTGACTGCACAGCATAGGCCAATTCTACATCCACACCATTTTGACCAAAGAAACCCTAGAGACTGTCCTAACCAGAAAATCCCACAGTGTCCCTGCCCTGAGTTCATTGGAAAAAACTCCCAGGTCCCCTGGGCTTCCTTGGGACTCAGGCTTTGGAAACTGTGGTTGGGGTGTTTCCTTCTCTCCATGTGGCAATCAGCATTTTGTGTCTGTGAGAATATATCCTCATATTGCAAGAGTTTGTTCCATATTTAGAGAACACTTTGACAGTCAAAGATTTCTAAAATTAGAGAGGTTCCCTAAGGAAAATTTCAGATGGAGAAAGAAAACCAGTCCTTAACCTTCATCTGTACCTGCATGAAGTCTGGGCTTGACTATGATCAGTGAATCCTGCCCACTACTTGCAGTTGACTTCAACCCAAAGTCCATGGAGGGTAGTTTGTGTCTGGGCTCACATAGACATCTCCTTACTGTGTCTCTCACACAGTAATATGCACCTGAGTCCTCAGCTCTCGCTTTGTTCATTTGCATATACAACATGTCTCAATGTTGTAACTGGAAATGGTGAAGCAGAACTTCATGGTGTCTGCATAGTATGTACTACTACCACCACTACTAATATATGAGACCAAATCAAGTGCCTTCCCTGAAGCCTGGCAGACCCATCTCATCTCTTATCCACTGAAAGTGAATCAAGAAGCTGCACAAGAGTGTCTCAGGGGAGCCCAGGCTGGACCAAGTCTCCCTCAGTCTCCACCTGTTTCACCTCACATCGTACAACTGCAAACAGAGATTTCCTGGTCAAAAACTATCACATAAGTTCTTTGTTTCTCTCACTCACATCCACTTTCACAATCAGTATCTCTAGTTCTCCATGAATTTCCTTTTAAAACAGCAACAAGTTTAATCAAGCTGAGACCAAACACCATGATTAGTCATCTGTGTTCAGTCCTGATCTCTGATGGGAATCCCATGGGTAGGACTCTTCTCCCAGAGCTGGAGGTTCAGGGCTGAGCTGTTTTCCATCACTCAGAGGGGGGATCTTATTTACATATCTCCTGCTAAATAGTAAGCTCTACATTGGTTTGTTCAGAGAAGGCATGTCCAGGAGCAGATGGGAATAGTCTGGAGGAGTTTGTAAGTAAGAATAATATTTTTTTAATGTGATTTCTTAATATGTAACTTCTTGGTAACAAAACTAATATCTGTTATTTTATATTATTTTTACATTTGTGCACAATACATATCATGTAGGTTTTCAACATTTCTTTCATTTTCCAGTGTAACACTAAACACAGAGCTTGGAGAAGTTGTGTGATGTGTCCAAGAGCACATTCTGATCATAGTTCAGTATCTAGGCCCATGCCCCTCATTCCTGGACCTGACCAATTTTCTGAACCTAGTCCAGGATTGACCTTGCCATAAATAATTTGATTTGCTGCACACTTTTCTATAATTAGAACATTTTGTGATTACATAATATTATCGAGTTTTCTTTAGAATATAGAGTAACTCAGAACACATGAAGGTTTATTTTCAGGAGTCTTTCAAATTATATGCATTGTTATTTATGTGTTTTTAACTATACTTTTTTATCTATATTGATATTTTTTATTTGTAACAAACTTACAGAGGTGTAACTGTCATATAATACTCTTTATATATACAAAGCTTACATTTGCTAAATATTGATACATGTGTAACCCTTTGTAGCCATCACTACAAATTAATGAGTGCATATAGCTAGATAGAATAAATAATTTCTAATGTTCAAATATTAATGAATAAATAGTACGGTGAGTATTGTTCACAATAATAATTGTATATTTCAAGACAGCAAGAAAAGATATCTGAATTTATTCATCACCAAATAATGATAAATGCTTGAGATAGTAGAAACTCTAAATTCCTTGACTTGATTGCTCATTCTCTGCAAGTATCAAAATATCACATGTGCCCATGAATATGTACAAATATCACATGACAATAATAAAAACACTGCATAAGTTGTGGTGAGAGGCAATTGGGAGAAAACGATGAACATATTGGTCATAGAAGCTAAACTTCAGGCCTGCTAACTTGAAGAATAATTGAGAAGCAAAATGACTGGCAGTTCTCCTGAAGGCAGGAGCCTGGCTTATCTCACTTAGTTTCATGTCTGAAGATTCACCTGTAATGATGTACCCATCCATTGATAGTTTTCTATTTTCATTACCGAACAGTATTCAATTTATCTAGGTTATGTATCCTTTCGACTTTAAATGACTTTGGGTTGTTTCCAGTTTCTAGCATCAATAAATTTCTATAAATGTTTAAATGCAAGTTTGTATAAATGTTATTTTATTATTTTGTAGCAAATACTCAAAAGTAGATTTCTAGGATATGTGTTAAGGATTTATTTAATAAGTTATTAGAAATTGCTCATTACTAGAGTGGCTGTTTCATTTTTCATTTCCACATAAATATTTTTGGCTCTAGAGACTACCATGCTCACCAACACTGTTTTTATCAAGTATTTCTTTTTAATTGTGCCATATAAAAAATTGAGGTCCCAAGATAATATCAGGGGAGGAATGGCAGACATGTAGAAAAATAAAGGTTGCCTTTTCGTAAATCAGGGAAAGTGAGGACCAACTGGAGCACCAAACTTCACCTGCACATATATTGCTTATGTAACTAATCTTGAATTGTACTCCACATCTCCATAATAAAATAAAGTTAATAAAATAATAACAAAAATGTGCGTAGTGACGTCTCATATGAAGAGAAGTTGATTCCCAGAAGTTGTATTTTTACTGGTCTTAGGGATTTTTCATATTATTGATTGTCTCTCCATCAGTTATTCTAAAATATACTATTTATTTTCTTATTTGTAATAGCTTCAATGATGCCTTATTGGCACATAATAAACATCATATTATTATTGAAATACACAGTTTCAAAAGTTCCAATGCATGAGTTTACCTGGGTATCAATCATAACAATCACCATAATGAGAAAACTAATCACCATTAAAGATTCCACTTGTCCCTTTGTAACTCCTCATTCCTTACCATTCCCTATACCTACCATGTCCTGAATGAGTCCCTGATCTTTTTTAAAATTGGTTTTCATTTTCTGTAATTTATGCCAGTGAAATATTTAGTGCATTTTTTGTATGTCTTCTCACACTGCATAATTATGTGTAAAACAACCAAGTTGTTGTACATGAAAAACTCAGTAGTTATCACAATGGTTAGCATTTAAATAAATGAATTGATCACTGTTTGCTATAAAAATACTCAGTATTTGTATTGTTTTCAGTTTCTGAGTATTATAAGTAAATCTCCTAGATGCTTGGAAATGCAGTTATTCAAATACATTTGGCTAGTTTTGTTACCACATCTAACCTGAACAAGAGTAAAAGTAGCAAACGTGCTTGATTACATCAAGTAATTATTGTTATATGACAAACAAAAGTCCTAACAATTGTAGAGTAAGAAACACTTGGAGGGAGAAACAAGAGGAGAATATTCCTGTATCTGGTAGCAGAGCATGCCAAATATCATGGGAGGTAATACATGATTAAGTTAGACACAATTATTGCTTTTTTAAGGTTGAGGGTGATAAGGAGTAGAGCTGAAATTCTCAGGGGACAACACAGTTTGTGTGTTTCTGTTTTGTTTTGTTTTGTGAGTCAGACTCTCACTCTGTTACCCAGGCTAGAGTGCAATGCCATGCTCATGGTCACCACATCCTTAACCTGCTGAGCTCAGGTGGCCCTTTTACCTCAGCCTTCCAAGTTGTTAGAACTACAGGCATGTGCCACTACACCTGGCTATTTCTTATTTTATTATATTATAGAAAGGAGGACTTTCCATGTTACCTAGGCTGGTCTCATACCCCTGGGCACAGCCATTCCTATCACCTACATCTCTCAAAATGCTGGAATCAGAGGCATGAGCCACCACAGCAATCCAGGGTTGTTTCTATTGCCAATTAAGAGTTTACTTCCATGGCTGGGGAATCATCTCAAAGTCTCAACATTTTTCTACCTCAGATGATTCTGCCTGGCAGAGAAGACCAACAACTGTGACTATCATCCTAACCCACCTCCTTGTCACCACTAAATCTCCAAAAATTATTCTGTAGGGTTAAACCATCAAAGTGACTGTGTAACAGGAATGGAAATAACCCATTAGACTTGAGGAAAAAGGAGAAAAGTACTGGAGCTCTGTCCAGATTACCTCCGCTCTCTTTACTTAGGAATATCAACCTTACCATGCAAGAAAGGGAAGTAAAAGCAGAAGCTGAGTTCAGGTAAGGGAGAGGATCTGCAAGAGCATTGCCAGTTTTGGACCACACTTCTGTTGCTACTTTTGAAACAGGACACCTGGGGACAGGAAAAAGAAAACACTGAGGCACCCATTTTCAGACTTATTCCCTCATACCATTCTTAAGAATTAGAGATGCCCAGGACTGAGGTCTACTCGGTTTCTTTTTTTAAGGTATGTTTATATTTCATCCAATTTTTAAAGAGTGAATCACTACATATAACATTATAGCTTGGCATTATTTTGGTTATTTTAAAAATATTTCAGCACTTCAAATATATCAGCCTACTCTCTTGTGAACTCCTTTATTTTTACATGAAATCAGCTGTTAATCTAGTTGAGAAATTTATTTAAGTAAACATTGCTCCTCAGACTCCAACAGGTTAAATATATAGAGAGTAATCTCAAACCATGAGAGTGGCATCTAAATACTACTTACATAAGATTTCAAACTTACCACCCCATAGACACGTACATACTTATAGTCTCTCACATACTTCCAATGCATTCACAAAGTGATTCATATAAAAAAATCATATGTACACAGTTACATAGAAACAAACATCCAGACCATTTGGAGAAGAAATGTGTCAAACAATAACCATCCCCAATGACCGTGGAACTTGCTATGTGAGTGCTTGAGGTCAAGAGTGTGTATTCATTGCTGGACATGACGTTGTGGTTATACTTGACATTCATCTTCCAGTCACATCTCGTCTCTACATCTGGAAAGTCATGCCCATAATGTCAATGTAAGTTTATTTTGTTGTTTTCCTGGTTGGGTGAGCCACAACAAACCACAAAGTTGTCATTGCATTTGATCAATTGGCTACAATCTGGCTTTTGATTGATTTAATCATTTTACCTAACGCAGAATACAATATTTTTAAAAATCATAGGTTCTGTCTTCTGAGCTTTACTCTTTTATTTCTGTTGGTAGTTACAAATGCAGGTCATACATTTCCAAAGTGAATAGGATTGAATTTTAATAATACTTTCTTAGTTGGTGTGTCTGATATCATGGGGTCATACATTTCCAAAGCAACAGTCACAGGCTCCACTTCAGTGGAATCACTAAGAGCAAGCATTTCATCCTGAGAACATAGTCTTCTATTTCATCACACCCTATGATTTTGGACACTGGTAAACATTTCCTTGGGTTTCCACTACAGGTGTGTTTAGACAAACAAATCATTTTTATACCTACAGTTTTTAATCACATGTATTTTAGCTATGAGACACCAACATTATCTTAAAATCCCCATTATCAGCAGGCTTACACAGCATCTTAAATGATAGAAACTTTTCCATAATGAATTTTTATTTAGCATTTATACCATCTTTCATACACAGAATAGAAATCAACAGGATACAAACTGATACCAGCCCATTTTTAGACTTCATCCAGATCTCCCATGTTCATTTGAGACTCTGCATCTAAGAAAACCTGGATGATGCATGTAAATTGGAAGGTACATTTGTGTTTACAATGGCACACCTTCTACATTCAAGAACCGGATTCCTTGGTTTCTAATAGCATAATTTAGGATCCCATGTTTGTCATTTATGCACTCAGCACCTCAGACAATGGCTTGGCACTACTATAATAGCATCATCCAGTACATGGATAATTAGAGTTAAGCCTCTTTTAAAAAATGTGTACATCTTCAAGGGACTTGGACTTGGTTTCAGGACAAATACCTTCACCAGACAGGAACGTACTTGTCTTGGACTTCCCAGCTCCAGAGCTCTGAGCAATATGTTCTAGCTCATTATAAATTACCCATTCACACACATTTTTTAAAAAACAGCACAAAACTGAACAAAAGTGTTTGAGTTCATAATGCTACTTCTAACAGAATATTAAATGAATATTGAAATTCAAGTGCCAGATAATTATAAAATTAAACATCAATCAGATGTAAAAGAATCATTGAAACAAGATATTAATGATGCAAATATAGGTGACTTAAACATGATGAAATTAATTCTATAAGTTGGAAGTGGCCAGTGAGGACTAAAGCTATAAGAAGTTATATAAAATGAGACAGGAAAATTATCATTTATATTTGGCAGTTAAATTTATACTTATACCAGTGAGAGTAGTTTGGAGAGTTGATTCAGTAAAACAAAATTTAGAAAAAGTTAAAGAGAGAATTAAACTTGTAAGACCAACAGATATACAGCGGACCAGCAGATATACAGTGTACCTGTATATCTGCTGGTCTTTTTTTTAAAATAAAGAACAATACATGGTATACATCTCTATAGAAAGTGGGTCAGTAATTTTTAAAATAAATTTCTTAGGGATAGTTTGCAAACAAAGCAACTCAGGGGAATTCCTAATTCAGTATTAAGGAGGTGATGGTGACTCTTGGTGACTCTAAGATACATTCGTTGCTAAAACTTGATGCCTTCTTTGCTAATTTGTGTTCATCGTATACCTCGGGTTATGATGAACTCACATCTTTCTCTGAAAAAAAGAGAAACACAAGAATACACATGATCCATTACCTTACCATATTCTACTGATGAGAACTTATCACATGAAGACAGAGGAATGTGCCAAGAAAAGAGAAGGGCTGAGTAGTATCATACACCAAGAATATTCAACTTAAAAAGTATCCACAGGAAAGAAGGAATGTGAATGTTTATTCAGAGATAGCATGAGAAGATATAAGAAAATATTCTGTTGTATTGTCTATTTATATATCATAATATATCATATATATGAATAAATGTGTTTTATTCAAACTAATAATGTATAAAGCCTTTTTAATGTTATTATTTCTAATTTAACAATACTTCCCTCACTGTTACTATGGAGGCTTTCTGGATACTCTATGATCCTCTGTGATTTCCTGGCAGAGTTCATGGAAAATGGCCTGAATGAGGAAGTGAGCTCTCAGCATGTGCAGTCCCTAGAAGGTGACTCAATATTTTGCTCACCCTCAGCCTTCATTGTTTATTTATCATTTCTAATTTTATGTTCTTGTTATCACACATGACAGTTAACAAAGACTTCACTAATTACAATATATTTTGGTTCCGTTGATGTCTGTCTTTTCCAGAACATGAACTGTTTATGCAGATTTATGAGAGGATAATCACTGGGAGGATGTTTGCATGCATCTGCTTATCTTTCAGAGTACATCCACCGAGAGACTGGACTGACAATCAAGCAACTGCAACTCCTGACATGGTGGATGACAGGTACCTCCACAAGAAGAAAGCTCAGTAGGACCCCCAAGACAAATTAGACTCTTGCCTCAGGCTAATGTGCAGTCAGCAGAAGAGACCAATGTAGAAAATTTAGTGTACGTATTTAAGATGCCAAACCACATTTTAGGGGGAGTTATTTTTCCTATCCGGAGTCAATGCATATATTGACTTTACTGCCCAAAGAGTCTTGTCTAGAACAACGTCCCACGAGATTACAGTACATCTGATTCAACTAAAGTTGTTACACATGACATCACTCATGGCCAAGGTCTGTACTTCTCTTAAATAAGATCCATCATGGGATTTACCAGAAGTTGTTCATCTTTTAGAGACTGGATGTACATCAGAAGGTTGATACCTCACCCTGTGAGAAGGGACATAGTGAACCAGGACTCAGATGAACTCAAAATCAATGCATATTTTATAGGTCCTGGAAGAAATGTGCAAGTAAGAATTTTTGCACTTACGTTTTTTCCCTCTAACTGGCATAGGGTTGCTACCTCATGGGAGCACAAGGAAAGCAAATAATTTATTTTTAAATGTAGATTAATTCACTGTTATATATTTATAACACTGGTACACAATGATGATAGCATGGAAGGCTGTGTATGTGGGCTAGGGGTGTATGAGAATGCTCTATTCTTTCTGCCCAGTATTACTGTGACACTAAAACTGTTCAAAAATTTTATATTGAGGTAAGCACAGTTTTTAAGAATAGAATTGGTCCAGTTCTCAAGAATTATACTTTGACTTAGAATGTAGTCAAGCAATATAGCTCCAAACAATTTATCAATCATATTTGAAACTCATGTCTTCACAAAAACATACACAGGGATATTTGTATAACTGTATTGCTTTTCCCCTATATGTAACTTCTGCTTATAAGCGGATTGTTTATACATATACACATATATGTATATATATATGTGTATATATGTATATAGTATTTTATTTTGAAGAAGTGAGGTACAATTCAGAATTAGGTATACAAGTGAATATCATACAGTTAAATTATCAAGCTCCCTTTAGTCCCCACTTTGCTTGATTTGAGATCTGGTACCTTTATTGATGTTTTGTTACCCTCCATCCTGACATTATCCTGCTACTGCGAATCCCTTTATTATAGTATTATGGTAAATGTTCAGGATCCACTTATGAGTGAGAAAATGTGGTACTCTGTTTTTATTGTTTGTTTGTTTATGGGATAGATCACTGTTTATTATTGACTCTAAATCCATACAAGTAGCTGTGAAGTCCATATGTTTGTCCTTCTTTATGGCTGTGTAATATTCTATTGTGTATATGTACCACATTTTCTTATACAGTCTGGTTTCAATGAGCAAAACAATTGACTCTATGCTTTGGATATTTTGTATGATGTTGCAATAAACATGTGTGTGCAGTATATTTTTTGTAGAATTATTTGATTTTCTCTGGGTATATTCCCAGTAGGGGGATTGCTGGGTCATATGGAAAGGTCAATTTCTAGTTCTTTTAGAAGTTGCCGCACTATTTTCCATAGAGGTTGAACTAGTTTGCATTTCCAGAAGTGTAGAGGTGTTCCCTTTTCTGTGCATCCTCTCCAAATCCTTTTTTTTAAAAAAAATTAATGATGGTCATACTTACTGGTGTCAGGTGGTATCTCAGTGTGGTTTTTATTTGCATTTCTCTGATGATTAGTGAGGTTGAGCACTTTTTCATGTGTTTGTTGGTTGCCTACATATCTTCTTTTGAGAGGTGTCTATTCATATCTTTTGCCCACTTTTTAGTAGAGCTGTTTTCTTTTTCCTTTCATCACATTTTAGTCCCTTGTAAATCATGGATGCTTGTCCTTTGTCAGGTATATAGTTTGGAAGCATTTTTTTTTTCCCATTTGGTGGGCTCTTTTCCCACTCTCTTGATGATTTCTTTTGCTTTCCAGAAGTTTTGCAGTTTGAAAAAGTCTCATTTGTCTATCTTATCTTTTATGGCATGGGCAATTAGGGTTTTGATTAGTAATTGTTGACTTTGATTTATGGAAGGGTGTCTCCTGCATTTTCTAATATTCTTATATTTTGAGGTTATATGTGTAAGTATATTATCCAACTAGAGTTGAATTTTGTGTTTGATGATAGGTAGGGGAGTTGTTTCAGTTTTCTACGTGTTGTCAGTCAGTTTTTCCAGCACCATTTACTGAGTAGGTTCTCCTCTCCCCAGTGGTTGTTAGTGGAGGAATTGTTGAAGATGAGTTGGTTGAGGAATTGAGGTATTGCTTCTGAAATCTCTATCCAGTTCCAATCATCTATATGCCTGTTATGGCACTAATGCCAGGATGTTTGATTATTGTAGGATTACAGTAAAGCATAAAGTCTGGAAGGGAGATACTTCCCACTTCTTTATTTTGCTAAGAATTGTTTTGGCTATCTAGGGTCATTTAGTATTCCATAAGAATTCTGCATTGTCATTCCTTGGTCTGAGTAGAATGATGTTGGTAATTTAAGGCGCATATTGTGTTGAATCTGTAGATTGCCTTTGGTAAGATGGCCTTCTTACTAATGTTGATTATTCCTATCCATGAGCTTGGAATGTTTTTTCCATTTGTTCATGTCTTCTTGGATTTCTTAGAGCACAGTTTTGTAGTTTTCATTGTAAGTATTTTTAACTTCTCTGTTTAAGAAGATACCAAGGAATTTCAGTTTTTGGTGACAATTGTGAAGAGAATTGTTTTTTTTTTTATTTCATTCTCTGCCTGCTTGTTGTTGGTGTATAAGAATGCAATTGTCCTTTGGGAGGCTGAGGTGAGTGGATTGACTGAGCCCGTGGATTCGAGACCCGCCTGGGCAGGCGAGACCTCATCACTACAATAAATAAAAAATTTAGCCGGGCTTGGTAGCGTGTGCCTGTAGTTCCAGCTACGTGAAAGGTTGAGGTGGAAGGACTGCTGGAGCCCCGCATGTCAAGGCTGCGGTGGCTGGGAGTGGCCACTGCACTCCAGTCTGGATGACAGAGTGTGACTCCAACTCAAAAAAAAAAGAGAACGCAACTGTCTTTTGAGCATGCACTTTTTACCCTGAGGCTTTGTCAAAGTTCTTTATCAGTGCAAGGAGGTTTTCAACAGATTCTTTTGGATTTTTGAGGTATAGGATTATAACTTCAGGAAAGAGGGATAACTTAAATTCTTCTTTTCCTATTTGGATAACCCTGATTTCCTTCAATTATCAAATTGCTATTTCTAGAACTTCCAACACAGTGATGAACAAGAGTGGTGAGATTGGGCAGCTTTGTCTTGGAAATGCTTTGAGCTTCCATCCATTTAGCAATATGCTGGCTAGATGGCACTGATTATTTTGAGGTATATTATTTGTATGCCTAGGTGTTCAAAGGTTTTTATCAAGAAAGGATGCTAGATTTTGTCAAAGACTTTTATGCATCTAATTATGTAATCATGTGGTTCTTGTTTTTACATTTGTTGATGTATTTAATTATATTTATGATCTGGTGGATGTTGAACCAGTCCTGCAGCCCAGGAATGAAGCCTACTTGGTCATTATGAGGAATTTTAGAGATGTGTTTTTGGATCGGCTTTGTCAAAATTTTGTGGATAATTACTGTGTCTACGCTTATGAGGAATTTGGCCTGTAGTTTTCTTTTTTTTGTTGGATCTTACCTGACTTGGTATCAATGTAAAGTTAGCTTCGTAAAATGATTTGGGGAGGATTACGTCTTTCTCTATTGCATGGAATACTTTCAATAGGATTTCTATCAGCTCCTCCTTGTATGTTTTACTGAATTCCTCTGGAATGTCAACTGGTCCAGGCTTTTCTCTGTAGGTGGTTTGCTTATGATGTAGTTAATTTCCTGAGTTGTTATTGGTCTATTTAATGCTCCAGTGTATTCTTGCTTCAAACTTGGGACATTGTGCTATGTTAGAAAGTCTTTAATTTCCTTTAGGTTATCCAGTTTGTTTCCATACAGGAGTGCATAGTGGTCTCTGATAATCTTTTGTATTTATTCAGGGTCAGTAGTTATTTGATCTTTTGCATTTCTAATTGTGATTATTTGGGCTTATTCTTGGACATTCTGGCTAAGGGTCCATCAATATTGTTTATACTTTCTAATAACCAAATTTCTATTTTCTATATTTTTTCTATGATATTTTTATCTTCTATGTCCCATATTTGTGTTTTTACTTTGGTGATCTGAATTCTTCTTCTAATGTTAGGGTTTTTGTGGTCTTGTATTTCTAGTTCCCTTAGATGATTTGCTAGGTTGTTAACTTTTGATCTTTCCATTTTATTGCTGTTTGTTTATAGAGATATAATTTCCTCTCTTATAACTGTTTTCATTGCATACCTGAGGTTTTGATAAGATGTTTGATAAGAATATTTTATGTATTGAACCTTTTATCATTATGTAGTGTCCTTTTCTATCTTTTTAAATGTTTGAAACCTTAAAAGTTGTTTTTCTGATATTAAGATCACAACCTCTTCATTCTTTTGTGATCCATTTGCCATAAAACTCATTTTCCATCCTCTGACTTTGAGTCTGTGTGCATCCATTGTGGTGAC
>NW_007258391.1:33833-51583 GCF_000164805.1 Carlito syrichta | reverse complement strand
TTTTTTTTTTTATTTCATTCTCTGCCTGCTTGTTGTTGGTGTATAAGAATGCAATTGTCCTTTGGGAGGCTGAGGTGAGTGGATTGACTGACCCCGTGGATTCGAGACCCGCCTGGGCAGGCGAGACCTCATCACTACAATAAATAAAAAATTTAGCCGGGCTTGGTAGCGTGTGCCTGTAGTTCCAGCTACGTGAAAGGTTGAGGTGGAAGGACTGCTGGAGCCCCGCATGTCAAGGCTGCGGTGGCTGGGAGTGGCCACTGCACTCCAGTCTGGATGACAGAGTGTGACTCCAACTCAAAAAAAAAAGAGAACGCAACTGTCTTTTGAGCATGCACTTTTTACCCTGAGGCTTTGTCAAAGTTCTTTATCAGTGCAAGGAGGTTTTCAACAGATTCTTTTGGATTTTTGAGGTATAGGATTATAACTTCAGGAAAGAGGGATAACTTAAATTCTTCTTTTCCTATTTGGATAACCCTGGGATTAAATGTTTGGGAATAATTAATTCTCCATCACTGGAGAAGTTGAACTTGACTGAGTTGGAAATCCATGATTGACATTGTTTATCTTTGAGGATTTTGAATATTTGATTCCAGTCCCTTCAAGCTTGTAGTGTTTCTAGCAGTTGGTTTGCGCCTACTCTGATTGGTTTTCCCTAGGATGTTGCCTGTTCTTTCTCTCTTGCTGCCTTTAGAAAATTTTCTTTTGTGCCTTCTTTGTTTAGGGAAATTACTATATGTCTGGAGGTTAGTCATCTCATTTGATGTTCTGCAGGGGTTTTCTGTATATCTGGTGTTTAAGTTGCCATATATCTGCTGATATGGGCAAAGTTTCCTTGCTAACTTCCTGGAATACTTGCTTAAATGTGTTCTCTCTTTCATTTTCTTCTTCTGAGACACATCAGATATAGATTTGTCCTCTTGATATAATCGTATGTCTTGTGGAGACTTTGTTCTTTATTTCTGAGTTTTCTCTCTATGTTTATTACAGATTGGGTTAATTGCATGTTTTGGTCTTCAAGTTCTGACATTCTTTCTTCTGCTTTATTAATTCTGCTTTCTATGGTTGCCATCTTGTTTTTTATTTCCTGAATTAAATTTGTATGGCCAAAATCTCTGTTACAAGTTCTTTCATTGTTTAATCTTGTATTTCTTGAGTCTTATTCACTCTTTCAATCCATTCCCTTATCCCTGATCCATCCCAGGGCCAGCTGTTGAAGATTTCCACTGTTTGGGCTCTGAGTTCTGATTTTTCAGGGGTTTTCTCTTTTTGAAATTGTCTTTTTTTTCCTCATTTCTGACAGATCTTTCACTTTCCTCTTTTGTTTGCTGAGCCTTCTATTTTTCCTTGATCAGCCCTCTGAAATTTTTTAAAATTTGAAACAGGACTGTGTGTTGGGTGATTTACTGTCTCTTGTTTTGAGAGTAGAAGATGGTGGATAATAGTACATTAGACACAATCCCACCACCACTTTATATTACAATGCAATGTGTAAGTTTGTGTACCACCTTAGTCCAAGTTACAGTAACAGCAATGAAGAAAACAGTGATAAATATAATGAAATAATAAGGAGAAAACAAAACACAGAGAAAGAAAAGCAGAAACCAAAACAAAATACAATTACACACACACACACACACACACACATACAAAATGGAAAAAAGAAAGAGAAAAAAAGAAATTCAAATCACTCACATATACATTCATATTAACCTAAAAAAGAGAAGGGCAACAACAGCAAAAAACTGAAAGATGTACAATCATTCACATGCACACATAAACAGAAAGCAAACAATGAAAAAAGAAAGAAAAAAAGAAAAGATGGGGAAGGAATCCAGATATAACCCTCACATACACATTAATGCATAATGTGAAAAAAAATTTTAAAAAGCAAATAACAAACGAACAAAAACATAAAACAACCTGACCCTTTGTGTGAGATCCTGTAATTGTTCCCCTCAGCTGATAACAGTTAAGCCCCTCTGTTGTCTCCTGTGGAGCTGCAGCCTCATTCATAATTTCCCTGGTGTTCCACCAGGGGAACAAGGAGGAGGTGGTGGGGGTGATTGGGGCTTCATCTCTTCCCTCTTAGTCAGCCAAATATTCACCGTTTATCTCATTGAGGTTCTTTCTCATTCCTTTCTGGTCACACCCTTTCTTCCATGGCAGAATCAGGTTAGGGGTTGGGACTCCCAAGACTCTGTACTCATCCTGTCCCTCTCGAGATTGTGCTTTTGAGGTATTCCCTGTGGGTCACGACCAACACTTAATATTTAACTTGTGGTCAGAGATTGAGTCTGTTGGTCCATGGTGAGCAAGCCAGAGTACTTCCCTACATAGTTTTGAAGATGATGAGAGGGTGCCTGTTTCATATTCTCCATTAGTGCTCTGCCTCTGGGTACCCTTGCTGTTCTCTTTCCACAGCCTTTGCTACCAGTGTCTGGGTAGGGGCTGCAGTGGTGAACCAGAGCCTGAAGTCAGCAGTCACTCCTAACAGCTTCTTCCCAGGAAGAGTTTTGCTGATTTTCAATAAATGGTGCTCTGTTTCTCTGTCCTGGGCAGTTCTAATAGAGCAGCTTCAGCACAAGCTGCTTCATCAGAAGAGTCCTGGCCACTTGCTACCTAGTTCACATTCAGCCACTCACATGCCCACTTTTGGCTTCTCTCACAAGGTTTCTGACACTCTCAGGATGTGTGTTTTCACACTGTTTCTCTTGCACAGAAATACATGTCATGTCCTCAGGTCTCAGGCTGCTCAGTTCCATGTGGGTTGTGCTCATGTGTGTGTCCTTAGTCAGGGTGATTCTGCCCTGGGACTTCTGTTCATAGCCCGTGTTATCATTGCCAGGATACACCCATCCCATCTACTCAAGCCTTTGTCCAAGGGCCTATCACACCCAATGAATTCTGTACCTGGATAAGGTGTATCCAGAAGCCTTGCAGGAGACCTTCACTGACACCCCAGCCTTCTTCACTTCAGGCTCAGACTGCACCAGCTGGACCTGAGAGTGGATGCCTATGAAGCGGAGAGAGAAGAGAATGAAATCCTCCTTTATGGAACCTGGTTTTCTCCTCAGCATTGTGGCTTGATAGCCCCTTACCTGTAACTTCTGCTACCAAGAAGAGGATCCTCAAGCTCAAGTCCATGATAAGGAGTTATGTTCTCAGGTTCTTCTTTAGAGAAGTGGTGTCTTATTGTGTGATGCTTTCAGGGCACATTTGTGTCTGTATTAACCATAGTAAACTTCAGGTATTTGCATATCATGAGGCATGTAGTTTATATCTCAAAACTTGATCCAACAAGAGACAGAGAAGATAGATGACACATGAACCATGCAACTGTAGATGCTGTGTTCCAAGTAATAATGCTATTTAATGATGCGTATCCACAGTTATCCACAGAATTCTTTGAAACCAGAACTTCTCCACGTAGAATGAATTTATCTCAGGACTTTGGTCCTCAAAGCTATCCCATTTTAAAGTGGCACACAGGCTTCCTCAACATTTTCTGGTCTTGTCTTTCTGCAAGACTGTCTCTTTGGATCTGTGTATCTCTTGATATTTTCACACATTGAATAAACTAACCATCTATGTTCTCATTTTAACTATTGACACACCTGAAAGCACTAGAAATTTCTCCCTTTAAATATGGTTGTCAATGATGTGTTGTGTTTAATAAATGACCTAAGGAAAATAGAATTCTTAAAGTCATGCCTACAATCCTTGCTGAATTCTTATTTTTAAAATTATTTTGGAATATTTTTTGAAGTAATGAAAATCTAGGCCCTAAGGAAAACCATCCCCAGAATTCTTTGCACCAATTCTGGAGCTGGAGCCTGTGCTGGGTGGGTCCCGAGTGCCATCTGCTGGCCAGGCTCCACCTTGCAGGGAGGTTCTTGTCTGGGCTCAGAGCATCTTCCCTCTGTAACTCAGTTGGAAAAGCTGTACCTGCATTCAGAATGCTACTTGGGTGACACCATGTGTCTCACACCATCTCCTGAAGTAGTGAAGTGTCCTTACTAAACCAGAAACTCTCTGAATCGTGACCTCAACTAAGGTCATTTTGAAACCAATTGGAAATCCTTTCTCGGGGCTTGCCAGATGTAATGGTACAGTTAACACACATGATAATTCCAGAGCAATTAGGAGAATTTGGAGGAGGCCTTTATCTTCCTTAGAATAATGTGGTTAAAGTTCACCTCAGATTGTATTTTTGGCTGCCTGAAGGCTCAAAGTTCACACACTCAAGGGAATAATTGCATACCCATATATATACATACACACAAAGCCACACTCATTCACACACGCTCACTCACTCACTAAATTTGGATAATTTACAAAGTAATTCGCTCTAATTTTTCTTTTTTCTAGAATCTAGTTGACTGGAGATGCCTTCCACACTGACATTAGAACAAGGTATGTGACTTTCATCTTAAAATAGATTAAAAACAAAACAAAACAAAAAACAGGAAACAAATGGAAAACTGGAAAGTACATGCACTTGGCTCACCTGTTCTCATCTGGAAACCCAGCGGATACCGCATGAGATAAGAACCTGAGGCCAATGAGGGCGAGTCCTGACTTTTGTCTGGAAGTTGTTGACGTCAGGAGTTTCAAAAAGATCTATTCTTTTTGACGTTTCCCTTTCTGTTTTTTTTTATTCCCCTAACTTCTCCTTCTCAGTTAGAGACTATGCATTGCCACACGTTCTTCTTTAATCAAGACTAATTATATTGATGACAAGGAAATTGATGGATTGAAGGATCATGATATGTTGTCACAATTTAATCCCAGTGATGTATTGCCCTTCATCCTCTGAGCTGAGACCTTTAAAAAGAGTTTCCAGAAGTACATTTGCTTTTCACCATTTTCTCTACTCCTTCCCCTGATTGAAGCACCCCAAAACTATTTTATTGAATTTTACCTCTATGTCTAAATTATTTATTTGCATAGTACAGGAAGCATGGGAAGAGGTCTGCAATTGGAATCAATTTTTCCCCCACATTGAAGAAGATTATACAAATGTCCTTTTATTGGATGTTCTCCTTGAGAAGTCTCTGGAAGTATCTTAGTAATTAGTCTGACCAGTTTTGGATTCAATAAGATATCTACTTGCACAGTCTCTGAGAACCTGCAGATTCCTGGAGAGAAAGCCACTAGAGTGTGGGGTATGGGGAACCCTGGAGCTCTCGTCCTCCCAGTAGTCCTCCATACATTTACATATGACCTCCAGACATTCATAGTAATCCGCCTGCATGTGAAGTCAACTACTTGAACCTCCAGAAGTTTCTGATGCAAATAAGCAAGTCTCTCCTGTGATTCTGTGTGTGCCTGTCTTTCTAGTTTTTTAGAAGCTGATTTATCCTGCGATTACAATTCTTTGACAAATTTTAAAAATCACTGAATATTAGATAGACAATTCTTGATGAAAGTGTTGGGATGATAACTTTGAAAATCTTTCCATGTTGGAGCAAACCCCATAAGTACCCTAAGAGATCATCTTTGACCTATTACTCAAAGCAATAATTTTATGTTGCTATGTATAAGTTACATATTATAGCTGAAAGTGCAGAGACACAGAGGAGTGACCAAGCAGAACACTTGTGAGCACATCTCATCTAATTCAGTGTTCTTCTAATAAACCTGAAAGTAAGACTGCACAGCAAGACAGTTGGTTATTTCTCAAGTGCTCTCATCTGAAGGATATCACCATGCCTGGGCTGTAAGTAGTAGCTACGATGGGACCCCACATTAAAATAGAGAATCTTTTCCTTAAACTCAAGACATAACAGTAAGAAAGCTGTTCCCAGGTGAAGTGCAGAAGTAGAAAAGGAAATGGAGGTGTTCTCAGCTTCCCAGGATGTGCTGGACATGAAGGACAAGGTCTCCTGTGAAGGACAAGGTTTGGTCTGTGGAGAGTTTACCTTGGCCCTGCTTTGATGAAGCTATGGCTGTGGGGACAGGGTCAGGAAGGTGTTTTATTTCCTTCTACCCATATAATGTACTTCAAAGAAAATTAAAATGAAAGTTCACTATGGATGGAATTGTATCCCCACAAAATTCTTATGTTGCACTCCTAGCACCAGAAATAATTAAGGTAATTACTCTCTTCCTCACATATGGTTTCACTGAAGAGTAGAGAGGTGATGTGTAATAAAGGTAATTGAGGTTAAATTAGATAATATATGTGAAGATGTAGTCTGACAATATTGTTATCTTTAAAAGGAAGACTTATCCTTCTCTCTATTTCTCTCTCTCTGCATTATATGAGAAGACATTTGACATTTGGCAGACTGAAATCTACAAGTCAGGAAATATCCTTCTCAACAAACTACATCACATAGCATCTTGATCTTGTACGTCCTAGTTTTCAGATATTTAAGCCACTCTGTCTATGGCATTTTATTATGGCAGCTCAAGGTGTCTGAGAGATAGTTTGCCTGACACAGTTTGTGGGACTGAGAAATTCAGTGCTTCTCTAACAAATAACGAATAACTACAATGTGTATATTGTTTGAAACTGGGTGAAAGGCAGAAGCTGAATGCAACAATGCTAAGAATTCCCTAAGGAAACTGGACAGACATAGATGTGACAGATGAGTATGATGAGGGTTCATAAAATAAAGAGGAGAGCAGGAGAACAAGCCTCTATCTTCATAGAGAAAACACACATGGCAATCATCGGTATGTTTGTAGAAATATGGACAATAAAGGTAATTCTGGTGAGATCTCATGTAGAAAGGAGGACCACGTTATTGGTAACTGGAGGGAAGAAACTTTAACAAATTGTTAAATTACTTGTGTGATTTGCATTTGTTTTCCTTTTCATTGTGAGATGTAGGACATTAGAGTGATAAAATTGACTATCTAGCAGAGGTGATTTCCAAGCTAATGCAAGGAGTATTTTGTTTATTCCTGACTGCTTATAGTAATTTGTCAGAAAAAATAGGAAAATTGAAGAAATGATGTTTACCCAAAAAAAGCATACATATTTCTATTTTTCTCGCTTCAAAATTTTAGTGTGTATGCACACGCAGACACACAGACACACAGACACACAGACACACACACACACACACACACACACACACATTATCTTGCCGTGCTAATTTTTTAAGGATAAAATGTAGTTACATTAGTTATGTTCACAATGATGTACAGTCATCACAATTATATATTACCAAAAGCTTTTTGCTACACCAGTGGAAACTCTGCTTCCATTGTTTCCACTTTATACTCATCCAAGTAGCACATCCATACAGGTAATAGCCACAGACACTTTCCCCAGGACTTTCTAAGTCTGAATTGGCATCACTTTTAGCTGTTGCCTCAGTATTTCTAGTAAAGCTGTACTCCCACTAATCCATCACGTATCTATTAACTCTATGTTTTAAAAAGTTTAAGATTTAGTTCAATTCCACATCACTTCCTTATCCTCTTCTTATACAGCTACATAGCATCCCCTTTTGCTTTTCTTTACAACCTAGTAACATATTAACACAGCATATGTTTTGCTATGCTTTGTAAGCTTTGACTCCTGATTTTTTAAGGTGAGTGTATAAGCATCCTTAACCTTCATTTCCATATTATTTTCTCTGTCTCTCAACTTTCTGAGGTTCATGACTCTCAGAAAGTATTTCCCAGTGGGAGCTTGACCCAGAACACATGTAAACCTGTGACAACTCCCTCTGCCTGTCCAAGTGAGAATTTGCATGTGGGAGGTGTCTTTGGATATAAATGAAAGGTATGAGATAGGCCTCAATCTGCAGGGGTCACTCTGGAAAGAGGATGCCCTCATAAACTCGGAACCCTTTTTAGAGAAATTATTTTTATTTATTTTTCTTTTTTCTTAACTTTTAATTTTTTATTATAAAGATGTAAGGTAAAATTTAGGGTTAGGTATACAAGTGTTCATTATGCAGGTATCCTTGTAGATGAGGTGTGTCCCCCTCCCCTGGCAATTTCCCTCAACTGCCAATCCCACCTCTCCATCCCCAGGAAGTCTCCCACTATGAGGGAAATGAGTCAGGAAATGTTCTCAAGGGCATGGTTAGGGAATTGAGTTTGGTCAAGTAAAAAGGATGGCTTTGCCTATATACTCCAAACTTCCTTCATCTTAACCATTTTAATATAAGCACTCATACACCCATTGTTTTCAATATTGTCACATTCCAATTCAATCATGTGTGGGATTCGGGCAAATGTAACAATCATGTTGAATTTAGAGAAAACTGGATCAAATTCACTGTCTATCATCATTAGGAAAAACATCAGTCATAATTACAGGAAAGCTCCTCATTCGAGCATGTAGATAATTTAATCACCAGAGAGTGATCTTCCCAAGACATTGTGAAAAATGAGATTCCACTTATGACCTTCTGAGAAAGTAGTGCTCATATTTCCAACCCCTCCACGTGTGACTCTGACCTCTCTATGATTCTGTTTGAAGATTGTAGATTGGGGTTGTGGTGAGAGCTTCATACATAAACTAATAGGAGATCAGCACTGATAGATATGTCTTCACTAATATTGGGTACTTTACCCTTTCTTGGAATCTCAGAGAACCTCTGTGAGCCCTCTCCATTGAGAGCACAAGGAAAACAGTTCTTGCCGTGCAGGTAGCACCTGTAATAAAGGACAGGTCAATGATGTTCAATCCCAGTGTCCTCAAACCAGTATTGACTAATTCAGGTTTATCTGTCTCTAAAAGACCCCTTTCTGTATTTGAGTATGGGGTATTACAACCTGAGTATTCAATATCTTTTGAGTGAATTAGATAGCAAATAACGTACTCCATGAATGTGAGTACAAGAGAGTCATCAGAAGTTGGGTGATTCAGAGTAAGAGGAAATTCCTGGACAATTTTCTTAGAACTGGACCAGTGTATTGACAACAGATGGGAAGAGATGAATGCAGCACCCTTAATCAGATGAGCTCCTTCTTAAATAGGTCACCTCTGGACCTTTTGTTTGAACAGATGTTGGCATCAATTATAGCATCCATATGACAAATACGTCACCTTAATGCACCCCCCATTTCTTGATAGAAGCTTGGTAAAGGTGAATTGAAGGGGCATGGCAAGAGCACTATGGAATAACTGGTGTAGGCAAGATGTTAATCCAGTCATTCGGGTCAGAGTAGTGTTCATCATGGGGAAATTAACTTGCCATCTATGCTCTAGAAATTGAGTGTTTTGTGACCTAAATTGTGCATTTCACTTTCATTCACATTCTTTATAACATTTGTGGAAATATATATATTTTTTTAAATTTAAGCTCTCTATTAGACAGTAGAAATATCTCATTGTAGTTTATATTTTCACTTCTGTAATGACTAATATTTGTCCAGATTCTTCTTTTATAAGCATGTGTTCAAATCATCTGACCATACTTAATTTGAGTAATCATATGTGTATAATTTCACTTTTTTATTTTACATATTTTTATTATTGAGTTGTGTTTTATGTACACTCTGAATACATAAATATTATGACACATATGTTCTCCTAGTGTTTTATTTCAATTGCAGGTGATTCTCTCATTTTGAGAAGGCATCATTTGCAACATTTGTCATAAATAATCAGTCCCAATATTGCCTTTTTTGTCATTTGTACTTTTGGTTTTCTGAGTCACAAGTTATCATCTATCCAAGACCAAACACTTTTTTTTTTTTAGAGTCCTGCAGTAAAGGACTTACACATATTTGTTTTTCACATATGAAGTGATATCTGTAGACAGAGACAATCTAGTTCTACCTCTTTGTTTTCCAGGGTCATGTCCAGTTTGCCAAGAAGCCAAATTTTTGAAAAGAATTATTTCATCTCCATTGAATATTCTTGACGACTTTGCTGAAAATAAATTGATCTTAGAAATTTACTTCTAATCTTTCTTCACTTTTTATCAATCTATGTTTGACTTATTCTAGAATTACCCGATCTTCATTATTGTAACTCAGAACAAGTTATAGCATTAGGAAATATGAGTCATTGCCATGCCCATTATCTGCACTGTATGTTCTCCTCATATTGTATACTTTTTCTCAGCAATATAGACTCAGGTCAAATGACGCTGAGGTCCAATCTCAAGCATATCCTATTGTTTTAAACATAACAGTAACACACAGGTGTCTAGATATTTAAACCTGCCTCCTGTGCATGGCCTGTGAGAAAACACCAGGCTCTGCTTTAGCCATAAATAAAAAGAACTCCGGGGCTAAAAAGAACATGATTGCTGCTCTTCAGAAAACTGTGAATCAGAATTCCCTACAAGATCTTGAGAAACATTATTTGGGAAAGTAAGTTTTTTCCTAAGTTTCCCTCCTGAAATCCCTGCAATTCACCATAGACATTTGATGGTGTTGCTTCAAAACCTTCATGGATAGCCAGATTTTTTCATATAAATTTTAGAATAAAAAATCCATTTCTGCATTAAAGGAGGCAAGATTGTTAAAGAGGTTGAATGTAACCTGTAGATTACCTAGGGGAATAACACCAGCTATACAGTACTAAGTCTTCTGATTCATGAACACATGAACATGAAATTAATTTCAATTATTTAGGTTTTATATTAATTTTAGCATTATTTATACTTTTTCAGTACACAGTCTTGCCCTTATTTTGTAAGATTGTTCATGAAGAATATTATTATTATAATTAAAATTACAAGTTTTGATGCTATGAAATAAAAATATTTATTTCATTTTTCAGGTTATTTATATTATTATTGTGTAGAAAAATAATTGAACTTTATGTGTTTTCATGGTATTCTGCAGCAGTAATTTTTGAAAAGAATAACATTTAAATCAGGTAATGTTTCTAAATTTATTTCTTACCTAATTTGTCTTTTTTATGTCATTTGAACTTCCATAAATTTATTAGAAAGACCCTGTTTGTCTATTACCTCAAAGAATCCTGTTGCTATTCGTTTTCACTTCTGTTGAATCAACAGATAATTAGTGGAAAGCAGACATCAAACTGATATTGAGATTTCTGAACGGTTACTGTAGAATTCCTAGACATTAATTGATAATTAATTAATTTAATTTATAAACAAATACTACATAGTTTTAAGTTTTAAATGCTCTACACTCAAGGAACACCCATTTTGTAGGTAAACATGTTGGTTTGCTTTTGTAACAGTGAATACCACTTACCATGTAGCAATGTGAATTGACTTTGTAAGAAGGTCTAAGAAGGGACATAGATGTGATTCTTCAAAACTCTCAGGGATAGTCAGATATTTTTATTTCCACAAACATTTTATGATAAAATGGACGTATGTTAGGTTTTTCAAAAGACAATTCAGGAAGGAGACTGTATTAGTCAGAATTCTTCATAAAGACTGTACCAGTAGGAGATAGATGATAGATAGATAAATAGATATATAGATGATAGATAAACAGATGATAGATAATTGATAGATGATGAATAAATGATGATATATAGATTGATACTAGATAGATTTTAGGTAGACAGATTATAAGTAGATGATAGACAGATGGTAGATAGATATATAGAGGATACAGAGATAGAAAAATAGAAGTGAAAGAATTTATTAGGAGAATTAGCAAATGTGATGGTGAAGTCTGAAAAGCCCCATGACAAACTGTGTGAAACATAGAGGAACAAAGAATTGTGTAGCAATGGCTCAGACCCAGTGAAAAAGCCGAGACCCAAGCAAACAGCTTGAAACCAAAGACCGGAAAACCCAGGCCAATACTTTTGCAATTCCTGAAATTCAAAGACCACACAAACTGGAGTTCTTATGTCCAAGAATAGAAGATGGGTGTCTCATCTCCAAAACAGAGAGATAATTTGACTTCACTCTGTGTTGGGAGCCGGCCACGGAGGCCCACTGAGCATTAGGGATCAGGGAGGGCCGTGGACCCCGAGACTGCTAGGACGTGTTTGGGAGCCGTAGACCCCATTTCCTCCCCCTTTTGCCATGCAGCACAAAAACAACCTAAAGGAACTCTGCTGGCCTAAGCTGAGGGCTCTGTGACTGTGACAGGCATAGCTCACTCTAGAAACCCATTGTTCCTGTTTCCCATAAACTGTGGTTTAGGCTTAGGTATTAGATATAATTCAAATTCAGGTCACATTTGGGAGGCTTTTATACGGAACAAGCTTCTTTATAAGATTTAAAAGAATATTTGTAGAATTAGTACATACTTATGGAGAGCTGTTTTCAGCTTTTCAATGGTATAGATGATTATCAAGAGTGACCCAGCATAGAGTTTGGTCTGGGCCACATTCCTGAGAGCCCAGCATATACTTTGAACTGGGCTGCATTCTTTTAGGCCGGCTTTAGCTACAGTTAATGTAAGGTCTTTTTTCTACCTATTATAAAAATTGAATTTATTTTATTCATAGAAGGTATTGTAGAATACAATACCTTCTACAATACTACATCAAGGAATCATGTTATACTGCATCAAGGAATCATACAATACTACATCAAGGAATCATGTTAATTCAAGCATAATCAATCATGATATTTTTAAGTTTAATAAGAATATAGTTAACTTTAGAAATTTCATTGTCTCCATTTTCTACTATTGTGGTTTTGGCCTTAGTACATTTACAGTTTATATTTGAAAGCTTTACTGCTGCTAATCAACTTTATATATTACAATTAGGAATTGGAAACTTTCATAGAAATTAGGATAGATATATAGGACTTTAGAATAGCCATTTTGTTAAGAGATGTAGTCTACTGTTCCAAAAAGTGGCCCACCATGAACCTTGGACTGGGCCACATCCTATAGAGCCCAGCGTGATCTTTGGACTGGGCCAAATTCTTTAGGAATTGGTTTAAGCTATAACTAAGAGCTTCCGTAGCATTGTGTAAGTAGTATTAGCATAGAATAGAAAGGTAATAAAGTTTAAGTTAGTCATCATGGGTATTGAGTGAGCTTTAGAAGTTATTGATTATCAGAATATCATTAGTCTAGTAGGGTCTGTTGCACTGCTTTTGAAGAGCATTAACTAGCAAAGGGAACAGTAAGACAATCTTGGGGTTTGTCCCTCCTCACACCTAAGCATCTGGTGGGTGGGGGATGCCCCCCTCTGCACCTGGCTTTGTGTTCACGTGAAAGACTTGTGAGACTGCCTGTGTAAAATTTGGGGATAAATACCTGCTGTAACTTTCAATAAACGGCTTCTGCTCATTTCACTGAACAGTTGTCCACTTTGTTTCTTTCTCTTTCTTCCTCTTTATATCTATCCTTCCATCTTTCTTTCTTTTAATATCTATCCCTACAGATTCGCCGACGCCACCACATCTTCCAAGAGACTCCCCAAAACTTGCAGGGGCTGGCCCCCCGCACCTCTGCCTTTGACTTTCATCAAGCCCCAGCTGACTGGATTAAGACCTCCTCCCACTGAAGGGAGATAATCCCTATTCAGTCCACAGGACAATCTCCTCTACAAAACCAGCACAGACACACACTAGAATAATGTTTTGGTGGCTCTGTAGGTATTCCTTAAGCCAGTTAAGTAGAGACCTAAAATTCCATCACAGGAATTTTATTTGGAATTCAATACAATTTTTTTAATCAATATTTTTTATTATAATGTTGTGGGGTACAGTTAAGGGTTAGGTATACAAATATATTCATTCAGGCACCCTATTGATAAGAGGTGCTTCCCCATCCCCAGACAGATATTTGCTACCGTTAATCCCATCTCCCTCTCCCCCCATAGTTTCCCACTACTGTCAGTCATTTTCTTATAGTATTAGGTTGGATGTTCAAGGTCCATTATATGAGTGAGAACATGTGACACTCGAACGTTTGTTTTTGTGAGAGGTCACTCAGTATTATAGACTCTAGTTCCATCCAGGTTGCAGTGAAATTCATGATTATTTTCTTTTTTATGACTGCGTAGTATTCCATCGTGTATATGTACCACATTTTTTAAATCCAGTCCTCTTTTGATGGGCAGCATGATTGCTTCCAGGTTCTTGCTATTGTAAACAATGCTGTGATAAACATACGTGTGCAGGTATCTTTTTATAGAGTGATTTGAGTTCTTCAGGATATATTCCCAGTAGGGGGATTGCGGGGTCGTATGGGAGGTTGATATTTAAAGTTTTAGGAATTGCCACAGTGCTTTCCACAGAGGTTGCACTAGTTTACACTCCCACCAGCAGTGTAGAAGTGTTCTAAGTGGGAGAAAATCAATGATCTGGCTTTGGTAAAACATCACTGAATGTATTATATAGTCCACAAAGCAATTTCCTTCATTTGTTCTTTCTTTCTTTCTTTTTTTTTTTTTTGAGTTGGAGTCTCACTCTGTCACCCAGACTGGAGTGCAGTGGCCGCTCCCGGCCACCACAGCCTCGACCTGCTGGGCTCTGGCAATCCTTCCACCTCAGCCTTCCAGGTAGTCAGAATTACAGGCGCATGCTACCACGCCCAGCTAATATTTTTGATTTATTGTAGAGATGAGGTATCGCTGCCCAGGCAGGTCTTGAACCCGTGGGCTCAGGCAATCCACTCACCTCAGCCTCCCAAAGGCATGGGAATACAGGCTGAGGCATCGAGCCCGGCTCATTTTTTCTTTCTACAGTCATAATTTTAAGTCATACAACAGGGTATCCACATTGTCCCTGTCACTGTCTCAGTCCCAGCATATCTGCCTTCTCCCTCAGGGGTTCTGACACACTCAGTATGTGGCTTTTTACATTGCGTCTCTCACAAAGTAATACACTGTTATATCCTCAAGTCTTAGTCTGCTCAGCTTCATGTAAGTTGTGCTCATGGATGTGGTGACTGGTCACGGAGATTGCCCTGTATCTTCTGTGAATAACCTATGCTCCTGGTGCCAGTGTTGTCATATAACATTCACTCATGCCTTTGCCCAGGGGCCTCTCACAGACAGTGGATGTTGTAGCTGGTAAAGGTGTATCCAGAAGCCTTCCACAACTCAGGCCCAGACTGCACCAGTTCGGCCTGGGAGTAGACACCTGTGGAGAGAGGACAGGGAAGTCTGGTGTTCCGCAGCTGGCCCTAGACCCTTCTTAAACCTGGATCCTTGGGACTTCATAGCTGAATCAGTAGCCAGCAAGACAAGCAGCATTATTCCACTCCAAGTTTAATGGGATTTGAACTCAGTGGCTCTTTGTGCCCAATGGGGTGATACCTTTGCTGAGTGTGTCAGAGAGCCTTATCTTTCCACTCTATGAGCCCAAATGATTTGAATATGAGGGAATCTCCTTAATCTTCCCCAGTCTAGTTGAGGTGTAAATAACCAAATAACACAGAGGACAATTCCACCAGATATGTGATCTGACCCATTACTATTTCTTGCATGTTTCCTGGCTGCTCATAGCAGGTATCCCTCCATAAAGATCTTGATCCTAGGAACTGAGTCCAGCTGTCTATGTTTTTAAAACAGTCACACAGGACCATTGAACACTATGGAGTACTCATATATGTATCCATTCATTTATAATAAACTGATCTTTTACAAGCATGTCAAAATTACGCAAAGGGGAAGAATAGTCTCTCCAACAAATTGTGTTAAAACTGGGTAGCCTTATGTGGAAGAAATAAATTTTATCTTATCAAATATACAAAACTGAAGTAAAAAAGGAGATTCAGCAATGAAATATAAGATCTGCATCTAGAAACTTATAAATACATAGCATAAAAAAGCTGCCTGGAATTGATCTGAGAAATGATTTATTTGAATTTGAAAGGAAAAAATATGTACAACTCTATATTTGATAAGCTCTAGAATAATGTTTAAAGACCCCATACAACTCAAAAGAAGAAAAATAGTTGTATTAAAAATGGTGAAAATAATCCCAGAATATACATTTTTTTTCAAAAGAAGACACACACATGGCTAACAGAACATGAAAAGATGCTAATTTTCATCATTTATCAGATAATTTAAGTCAAAATCACAGAGAAATATTACATCATACTAGTTAAAATGGTTATTGTCAAAAGGATAATAAAAATAAAATTTTGGCAACAATGTGGTGTAAAGGGAATCCTTGTAGGGTGGGGTAGGATTGTACATTAGTACAGGCACAGAAAACAGCAGGAAGGTTACAAAATAAATTTAAAGTAAAATTATCATAAGATATAGTGTTCACACTTGTGAATACATATTAAAAGGCATATAATTAATTATAACAAATATGTTGATTGGAAGAGTATTCACAGAAGATTCCATTTGAAAAAAAGGAACTCAGGTATCAAAGGGAGATGAATGTACACAAATGTGTAAGAAAAGCATTGCATAAAGATACTTTGAAATTTTGTTCAGTTTCAAAAAAGAAGAAAATTCTGAATTTGTAACAATATGGATGGGACTGGAGGATATTATACTTAACAGAAAAAGCCAGATGCACAAATACAGATGCTACATGAACTCATTTATATGTAGATTATAAATTATTCAAATTCTTGCAAGAAGAGTAGAATAGTGGTCCTCATGGCATAAGAGGAGTAACTAGACAAAATATTATCAAAGGATATAATATTTCAGTTTTACAGATTGAATGAGCTGCAGAGATTAAATGTACAAAACATTAGTATAGTTTTCAGTACAACATTGTAAACTTGATCTTTGTTAGATAGATCTTAAATGATCTGATCACATATGCACACAATAAATACTACAAATGAAATGGTAACTCTGTGAGTTGACAGATATATTAATTACCTTGATTATGGTGAGCAGTCTACCATATATTTGTAGACCAAAACATCAAGTGGTGTGCTTTAAGCATATAGAATTGTATTTGACAATTATACCTCAATAAATAAGCAAATTAAACTCACTCTTATAATGAAAATGTGAATAGATCTAATTCAACACATTTTTTCAATAAAAATGAGGGAATATGAACAGAAAAATTCTTGCAAGGATATTTATAAAGTGTTTCTTTATGATATTCATAATATCCATAAAATTCAAACAAATTTTTAGTACATCAACATAAAAGTAGATAAACATGTTGTTATATATTCACACAATGAACTGACTCAAATATGAAATATCTATGAAACCTTGATACACTATATTGCATGCATGAACCGCAAAAGTAGATGCTTACCAAAAAAAGGCCTATAATGCATTATTTGATTTATAGAATACATAACAGGAAAAATTATCTATATCAAGAGAAATAAAACAACATATTCTTACACATGAGAAGACTGGAAGCAATTATGAGGCTATTGTTGAAGTGATTAACTTGCTTCACATTCTAATTTATGTGTTGGTGGCAAATTTGTTCTCATTTGCCAATATTCTCTAACTGTAGATTAAAATGCATGAATTATTGCTTATATGAGAGTTTTGTTTCCTAAAAAAAGAAATGAAAAAATGAGGAAATATATTAAAAATAAGTGAATAATTAATATGAAAACCAATTCCAAATCATGAACACTAATCCTACACAAAGTAATACATTACATTCAATAAGAACTTTGAGAACTAAATCTTAGAAATCAGAAAGATAAGGGTGATATCGAAAAATGAAAAATAAATAAACACCTATTTCACAGAGAAAAATGTGTAAAGAAATATGTGAAACATATTGTATTTTTAGTTACTGCACATTTAAAACCATTCATAAAATATTTTATCTGTTTTTTTGGTATTTTCTACAAATGTCTATTGTAAAAATACAACTGGAAACAAACATTGAGAAAAAATACTATTTCAGAGTATGTGTTCTAACATTGGATATTTTTCAAATTGTTGGTCCAAATATTTTTTTTTTTTTTTT
>NW_007258391.1:0-33775 GCF_000164805.1 Carlito syrichta | reverse complement strand
CACCGCAGCCTCAACCTATTGGGCTCCGGCGATCCTTCCGCCTCAGCCTTCCAAGTAGCCAGAATTACAGGCATGCACTACCACGCCCAGCTGATTTTTTTAGTTTATTGTAGAGATGAGGTCTCGCTGCCCAGGCGGGTCTCGAACCCTCGGGCTCAGGGAATCCACTCACCTCAGCCTCCCAAAGGTGCGGGATTACAGGCTGAGCCACCGAGCCCGGCTTTTCCAACTATTAAATCTGAAATCTCCTTATTTTTTAAAGCAGTATTTATTGAGAGAACAGAAAAGCTCCCACAGTGGGAGGGGACCAATGGACGTTGCACTAACCTGAAATTTCTAATACTACCCTGAATTTTCATCTGTTCCTAGATAAATCAATTTTAAGATATGTTTTAGAAAAATGATCTCTGACATGAAAAAAAATGAAAAATATGAAGTATACGATGTCCTAAGTAGACCCTTGGAACATGGGAACGATCTCATCCTTATTAGATTGTGATATGTTTATTGTTAAAATTGTTACTTTCATGTTATGTTAAAAACCAAAGCAATGCACAATGAATTGAAGTGTGACATTATTCCCAGAAGCCTACAAGAGGAAGGGGTGAGGGAGAGCACCTCAAAATGGTATAATCAAATTTAAAAAGGAAGACAAAGGTCATGACTTAGGAACAATTTTAAAAAATAGTATTTAACAAAGTATTGAAAATTGACAAATATTGGTTGGTTGTATGTTATTTATAGGTGACCAAGAGATGTTATGGTTTATACATAAAATGTGGAATAATTAAATCAAGTAATTAACATCTTAATAAACTCAAATTCATATTACTTTTTGCATTAAGTATATTTAAAATTTACTTACATCTATTTTGAAATAAACAATATACTGTTGTAAGTGATCAAATAGAAATCAACTCATGCAAATAATGGACAATCATTAAAATTATTAATTTCTCCTCTGACTTCTTTTTAGTTCATTCATACCTTTAGATATTTGGGACTTATTTGATAATAGTTTATTTAAATTAGTAATATAAATAACTACACATTTATGCAAAGGTTTTTGCACCAATACATATGGCTACAAGAATACATTTATATCCTCATAGCTATGTAGTTGCTGATATTAGTAGATGTTAACAATTAATGTTATATTTTCTCAATGAATAAGTGTAAATAATTGGAAACATTGATTTTTGAAAGTATATGTGATAAAGATTGATAACAATAAAAGAATAATAAGTAGCAATAATAAAATATAACAATGTATAGAATTTCATAGTCCTGTAAACAAAACACTAACTTATTCAGTGGAAAAGGAAATCCTCCTTCGGCACCTACTCTGGGGAGTTACTCTATTATTCTGTGAGTCCCCAGTGCACCCTGGTGGAGATTAGCCCCCTGCAAGGAAGTTTGTGTGTAGGCTCACACTGATGTTACTTCACTGTATATCTGGCACAGTAATTAACAGCAGTGTTTTTGGGTCTCAGACTGTTCATTTACAGATGGGCAATGCTTCTGAAATCCAATCGTTCCTTGAGAAGGTAAATTTGCCTTTCACAGATGCGGTGTCTTCTGCTGTCCCAATGTTAGCTTTGTTTTCAATAAAACCGAGCCATTCCAGCTTCTTTCTTGGAGCTTGGCATAACCAGCTTATATATTAGGTCATTGAAGAAAAACCCACATCTTTCCCAATACAGTCTCAGGGACCCCACAAGCTGTCTGTACTCCTCTAGACTCCCCCAGTTGCACCTCACACTGAACACCTACAGACACAGAGGCACCGTTGATAGGAAAGGAACACACACACAAACACACATTCATGTAGAGATGCCTCCAATTTATCCCAATTGTTACCTGGTCCAAACTTCATGGTGCATCCTCTATGTTAACTCCTGTGATAAAATATAAACAGCCAGGGAAAGTTTGATGACAAGATGGCAACGGAATGGGTGGGAGCATGAGAGTGCCTGCAAGGGTAAGTGTCCATAAAGACAGTGGTCATGAGTGGGTGTGTACAGGTGAGTGACTGAAAGTCCGTCTGAGGGGATACTCGGGATCAACCACCAAAGGCACCCCTCCAGAGGTAGCTGCAACCCACTGTAACCCTGAGCTCGGAGTATTGAACATACAGGATCATCTTCCATTCTTGGGAGTCTCATGGAAAGAAGCATAAGAGACCAGTTGACCTTTAGCACCTGGCACCTTGTCCACACCATCATCTGCAGCCATAGGTCTGGCATGGGCAGTGGGAAGAGTGGAGATGGCACTGGGAGGAAATCTGGAGCTGAGCTCCACCACTGATGAGATGCTGACTCCCACCCTTTCCTCTACCCCAAGATGTGCAGAGACAGACGTTGTCCTACCCAGCTTTGTTCAGTCTCCAACCAGAGATCTAGAGTTGATCTCTTCAGCCCTCTAATGTAGACCATCACTGGCCCAGACAGGAAACTCCAGAAGCAGACCTGGAGAGATAGATGCCATGCCCCATGCTGGACCTAGCACATCTGATCTGAATGGGAGATATGGCAGCAGCAATGGCAGAAGTGGACGAATTAAGAAAATCTGGATCTGATTCACCCATCTCCCACAACAGTCTAAGGGGTGCCTGACGCATACTACCAGCGACCTGATCATCCTGCTCCAATCGTGGAGAGGAGAGTCTGGAGACCAGAACCAGCTCCTCATCACAGTGGGAGCCAAAAAGCAGCAACAATTCTTGGGAAAGGGATCTGAAGTTCCAGGATCAGCCACAGAATGTCTTTCTCTCTCTCTCTTTCTCTCTTTCTTTCTTTCTTTCTTTCTTTCTTTCTTTCTTTCTTTCTCTCTTTCTTTTTCTGTTCATGCTTTTGCTTGTTTTTCTTTTGTATATAAACACATATTTTGTTTTTCCTGTTTTTGTATGGGTATTTTTGAGGGCAAGTGAGTTATCAGGATATTTTCTATTTTTAAGTTTCTATATTTCTGTGTCTTTCTTTTTGCTTTTGTTTTTTTCTTTGTTTATTTGTTAGATAGTGTGACTGTATGTTTTCCTTCTTCTCCTCTCCCTTTGCCTTTCTTTCATCTCCATTCTCCCTTTTTCTGTTGTTTTCCTCTTTCTCATCTAATTTTGCTTTCAGGGAATATACAAATGCTCCCACTACATGGACAGATTGCAAGATGGTGGCAAGTGGGTTACACAGGACCCACAAACCAATCAGTGGATTCTGTGATCTTCAGATAAGTTCTTATCCACAGCACCCACATCAGTTCTTAATGAAATCTCAACATTGTAGAATGCTCAGCCCTCCATCCCCAGTCTTACTTCAAAAATTAAACAAATACAGAGGTATCAACATAATGAAAAATACAGGATTGAGCAAACAGAATTGACAGCTATCCCCCAACACTGAACAATTGAATTAAAGATGGGGGGAAAGGAGGGAAATACTGACACAAATGAAGAACAATCAAAGAAGGACCACAGGTCTGATTCAGACACCAGGGAAAACAGCACCTGAGAATATAGACTTATGAACTCTAAGAATGAAGAGTCCACAGAAGGACTGGGCTCAAACCACAAACAGATATCAAGATATTAATAGAGAGAATGGGTAGAAATGAGGAGACGAGAGAAAAGAATGAAGAAAATGGTAACTAAGGTGATGGCAATATAGAACACAGAAAATGATGTAAATAACAAACTGAAAAGAATGGAAAGCTAAATTAACTAAGCAGAAGACTGAATCTCAAAACTTGAGGAGCAAATTATGGAACTATCACAAACTGTTAAAAACATAGAAAAGAAGTTTAAAAAGCCAGAACACAGCCTCCAAGAGATGTGCAATTACATAAAGAGACTGCAACTATAATTAATTGGCATTCCTGGGAAAGATAGAGAAACATAGATCACCCTGAAACAATCATTCCATGAAAGTATCCAAGAAAACTTCATTAAATCAGAGACATGACCATTCAAGCACAAGAGATTCAGAGAACTCCTGCGAGGCAACAATTGAAAAGACAACCTCTAGAAATATAGTGATTCACTTACTCAAAGTAGGTATAAAATAAAAAATTCTAAAGGCAGCAAGAGAGAAATATAAGACTATGTGCCAGGGAAAACCAATTATAATATAAGCAGATTTATCCACAGAAACACTGCAGCCTAGAAGTGATTGGAGTTCACTCTTAAAAGTTTTCAAAGATAAACAATTCCAACCCAGAATTTCCTACCTAGATAAGCTAAGCTTCATCAAAGTTGGAAACTTAAAATACTTCTCAGACATTCAATCCCTAGGATTTAGTGCTGCTTTCAGAAAAGCTCTCCAGAAATTGATTATGAAACTCTTAAACACAGAAGAAAGAAAAAAAGGACCACTGTCTTCCCATAAATGTAGAAGGAAGATGGAAAAATAGCAAACACAAACTCTATAAGAGCCTCATGACAGGAATAAACTCTCACATCTCAATAATTAGCCTAAGCTTTAATGGGCTAAATACATCAATGAAAAGACACAGAATTACAAACTGGATGAAAATACATAAAACAACAATATGCTGTCTCCAGTAGACACATTTCACAAAAATGGACACACACAGAATCAAAGCAAGACGAAGGAAAACAAATTTTCAAGCGAACAGAACACAAAAGAAGGCGGGAGTACAGATAATAATCTCAGACAAAATAGCCTTTAGCTATCAAATATTAAAAATGACATAGAAGGTTACCACATAATGATAAAAGTTTCAAATTATCAACAGGAGAAACTTATCCCCCCCCCCAAATCCACCTAACTTAGTTGCACTAACTTTTATAAAGCAGATCTATGTAAGCTAAAAATATTTATTTACTCTAATAGTGTCATAGATGGATATTTAAATACCCCACTAGCAACCATAGATAGATCATTGAGTCAAAAAGAAAAATCAACAAGGAAATCTGGAACCTCAACTTGAAGCTCAACCAAATGGACATAATAGATACCTGCAGAACTCTCCACCAATATCCATAGAATGTACATTCTGCTCATTATCAAATGAAACATAGTGAAAGGCTGACTGCATCCTGGGCCATAAATCAAGCATAAGCAAATTCCATAAGATTGAAATACTGCCCTGCACTTTTTTGATTACAGTGGAATAAAATTAATTATCAACATCCACAAAGCTCTCCAAAATGACGAGGACATAGAGACTAAACAGTATGGTGCTGAACAACTCCTGCATTGATACAGAAATCAAAACAGAAATTTAAAAATTTCTGGAAACAAATGAAAACAAAGATACTTCTTGCCAAAACTTCTGGGATGCCATGAAAACAGTACTGAGAAGGGAATTAATTATTTTATTAACACATTAAAAAAATGGATAAACAACAATTTAATAGCTTAAAAAAATCACCCAAGGCATCTTGGAATATATGACCACCAAAACCCTAACTTGAGCACAAGAATCCAGATCATCAAAGTAAAAGCCAAACACAGGTCAAAGAAAAATATCATAGAAAAAAAAACTTGGTTAATTGAAAGGAAAAACAAGATTGAGAATCTCCCAGTCAGCATGATCAAGAAAGAGAGAAAGTTCAAATAAACACAAAAAATGCAAAAGATGAAATCACAACAGGCACTAAGAAACACAAAACATTATCAGAGATTATTATGCATCTGAATCAAAACAAACTAGAAAACCTAAGTGAAATGGAAGAATTTTTTACCATCACAAAACTTTTCAAGTTTAAAGCAAGAAGACACCAACACATTAAATCGATCAATAACAACCCAGGAAAGTGACTCCATCATGATAAAGCTAACTACAAAATAATACATAAGACTAGACGACCTTGCAGTGAAGTACTCCAAAACATACATGGACAAGCTTATACCAATCCTACTGAAAATATTAAAAGAATTTGAGAAAGATAAGGCCCTCCACAAATCATTTTAAGAAGCCAACATCACACTGATACTCAAACTGGGTAAAGATCAAACAAAGAAAGAGAATTATAAGCAAATATCCCTAATGAGCAGAGATGCAAAAATACTCAACAAGATTCTAGCAAATTGGATTCAATGACCATCTCAAAAATCATCCACCATGAAGAAGTAAGCTTTATTCTGAGAACGCAGGGTAGGTTCAACATACCTAGACCCTTAAATGTAATTAAATACACCAAGAGATGAAAAAATAAGAATTGAATGATAATATCACAAGACACAGGAAAACAAATTGAATAAAATCCAGCAGCTCTTCTTGATTAAAAACCCATGAAAAACTACGCAGAGTGGGAACATACCTCAAAATAGTAACAGCCGCCGGGATCGGTGGCTCAGCTTGTAATCCCTTGCCTTTGTGAGGCTGAAGTGACTTGATTGCCTGAGCCCGCAGGTTCAAGACCTGCCTGGGCAACTTGGCAAGACCTCATCTCTACAATAAATCAACAACAACAAAAAAATAGCCGGGTGTAGTAGTGCGCACCTGTAGTTCCAGATACTTGGAAGGCTGAGGTGGAAGGATCACTGGAGCCCAGCAGGTCGAGGCTGCAGTGGCCAGAAGCAGCCACTGCACTCCAGCCTGGGCGACAGAGTGAGACTCCAACTCAAAAAAGAAAAAATAATAAGAGCCATCTATGATAAAAGGAAACATACTGCTAAATTGGCAGAAATAGAAATCATTTATCTTGAAAGCTGGGAGAACACAAGCTTGTCCACTTTCAGCACTCTTGTTCAACAAAGTGTAGAAGTACTGGGTAGAGCAATCAGACAAGAGAAGGAAATCATGGATATTCATATATGAAAAAAGGAAATCATGTTATTCCTCTCTGCTAGTGATGTGATCCTATAACTTGAAAACCCAAGACTTAATTGATGCTACAGAAAATTCCACCCTATGACCACAGAATATGCATTCTACTCATCACCCTATGGAGCATACTCTCAGATCGCCCTCATACTTGGCCATAAATCAAGCATAAACAAATTTCATAAGACTGAAATTTTGTCATGCACCTTCTCAGATCACAGTGGATTAAAAATAAATATTGACAGCAACAAATTTCCCCAAAACCCACAAAAACATGGAAACTAAATAGCATGATGATAAACAACTCCTGTGTCAACATGGAAATCAAAACACAGATGAAATGATACCTGGAAACAATTGAAAACGAAGAAACATCTTAACAAAATCTCTGGGATGCCATGAAAGCACTAGTAAGAGGGGAATTCTTATCTCTACAAACGCACATGAAGAAAATGGAAAGATCGCCAGTTAACAGCCTAAAAAGTCATGTAAGGAAGCTGGAAAAGCAAGAGCATCAAAATCCTATCTTCAGCAGAAGAATCCATATCACCCAAATAAAAGCCAAAATCCAGAACATAGAAGATAAAAAGATAATATAAAAATTCAGTGAAACCAAAAGCTGGTTTTTTGAAAGGATAAACAAGATTGATGGTCCCCTAGCAAGACTGACCAAAAAAAGAGAGAAAAAACAAAATAAACACAATCAGAAACACAAATGATGAAGTTACATCTGACCCTGAAGAAATACAAAGGATTATCAGAAACAACTATGTGCACTTTTATGGAAACAAACTTGAAAACCTAAAGGAAATGGAGGATTTTTTAATATCACACAAACTCCACAGGTTTAACCAAGAAGAAATCAAGACCCTAAATAGAGCAAAAGAATTTCAGGACATTGACAATGTCATGATAAAACTACCTACAAACTATCCCCAGAGCAGATGGCTTTCCAGCAGAATTCTACAAGACATACAAGGAGGAACTGACACTAATCATACTGAAAGTATTCCAGGTGATTAAGAAAGATGGAACTCTCCCCAAATCATTTTATGAAGCTAAATTCACATCAATACCCAAGCCAGGTAAAGACTCAAAAAAGAAAGAGAACTACAGGTCAATAATTTTGATGAATATTGTTGCTAAAATTCTCAACAAGATCCTAGCAAACGGGATTCAGCAACACATCTCAAAAATCATCCACCACGACCAAGTAGACTTCATCCCTGGGATGCAAGCATGGTTCAGCATTCATAAGACCATAAACATAATTAAATACATCAACAGACGTAAAAACAAGAACTACATGATTACAACATTAGATGCATTTAAAGCTTTTGATAAAATCCAGCACCCTTTCCTTATAAAACCCCTCTAACATCTAGGTATACATGGTACATACCTCAAAAAAATAAGACCCATCTACATAGAACTCACAGCCAGCATACTGCTAAACAAACTGAAATTGCAACCATTTCCCCTGAAAACTGTAACAAGACAAGGATGGCCACTCTCACCCCTCCTGTTCAACATAGTTTTGGAAGTCCTAGCTAGAGCAACCAAAGAAGAGAAGACAATCAGCTGTATCCAAATAGGAAAAGAGGGAGTCAAGTTATTTCTCTTTGCAGATGACATGATACTATATCTTGAAAACCCAAGATAATCTGCCAGAAATTTTCTTGCACTGGGAAAAGACTTCAGGAAAGTCTCAGGGTATATGGTGAATGTGTAAAAGACAATTTTATTCTATACATCAATAATAAACAAACAGAAGACCAAATAAAAAGCAAAATTCCATTTACAATAGTCACACACACACAAAATGAAATACCTTGACATCTTCATAACCAGAGATGTGAAAGATCTTTTCAATGAAAACTGCAAAACATTCCTCAAAGAAATAAAAGATGACACAAACAAGTGGAAAAATATTCCATGCTTTTGGAATGGAAGAATCAATATTGTTAAGATGTCCACTCTATGTAGAGTAATCTACAGATTTAATGCAATACCCATCATATTCCCACCAATATTCTTCTCAGACCTAGAAAGAACAATACAGGAATTCATAAGAAAACAAAACCAAACAAGAACAACCAAACAATCCTAAGGAAAAAAAAACGAAAAAAAAAAAGAAAAACGAAAAAGAAAATAAAGAAAAGAAAAGAAAAGAAACAGGAGTATCATACTCCTGGAATATAAACTTTATTATAAACTACAATAATCAGCCTGACATTGGTACAAGAACAGGCATATAGAGCAATTGAATAGAATTGAGAAGCAAAATTTCAAGTTCTCAACCAATTCATCTTTGATGAAGCCTCAACCACCAACCAATGGGGAAATGAGAACCTAGTCTGCAAATGGTGCTGGGAAAACAGAATGATCACATGCAGAAGGTTCAAACAGGACCCCTACCTATCCCTATACACAAAAAATCAACTCTAAATGGATCAGAGACCCAAATATAAAGCTTCAAACTATAAGAACTTTAGAAAATGCAGAAGATACTCTTATGGAAATTGGAAGTGGCAACCAATTCATAATCAGGTGCTCATGCCATAAGAGATAAGATAGACAGTTGGAACTTCATCAAACTTAAAAGCTTCTGAAAAGCAAAATAAATCATTAACAGTGCAGTGAGACAGTACACAGACTGGGAAAAAAATTGCCAAATGCATGTCTGACAAAGGCTTAACATCCAGGATCCACAAGGAACTCAATTGTGCTGTAAAGAAAAAAAGAAAAGAAAACAAATAGCTCCATTAAAAAGTGGGCAAAAATATGAATAGACAGTTCTCAAAAGACGACATGCAAGCAGCCAACAGAAACATGAAAAAATGGCCAGCCTCACTAGTAATCAAAGAGATGCAAATTAACACTACACTGATATACCACCTTACTCTAGTCAGAATGGTCATCATCAATAACTCAAAAAATAACAGATTCTGGAGTGGATGTGATGAAAAGGGAACACTTCTACACTGTTGTTGGGATTATAAACCAGTACACTCTGTGGAAAACAGTTTGGCGATTCCTAAAAGTTCTAAAAACCAAACTTTCATATTATCGCTGTGCCCCTACAGGGAGTATACCTGGAAGAACTCAGATCACTCTATCAAAAAGATACCTACACATGTATGCTTTTCATAGCATTGTTCACAATAGCAGCAACATGGAACCAACTGCGTTTCCTATCAAAAGAGGACTAGATAAAAAATGTGGTACATATATACAATGGAATATTACACAGCCATAAGGAAGAACAAAATCGTAAACTTCCCAACAATCTGTATGTAATTAGAATCTATAATATTGAGTGATCTTTCACAGAAACAGAGAATTGAGTATCACATGTTCTCACCCAAAAGTATACCATGAAAAATTACCATAATACTATAATAAAATGATTGATAGTTGTGAGAAACTGTGAGAAATTGTGGAGGAATGGTGGGGGAGAGGGATGGAGAGGTGGTAGTGAAAGTTGTCAAAATCTGCCTAGGGAGGATAGACACAACTCCTCAACAAGGGTAAATTCACAATGAATATTTGTGTACCCAACCCTGAATTGTACTCCAGAATTTTATTTTATTTTATTTTTTTGAGTTGGAGTCTCACTCTGTCACCCATACTGGAGTGCAGTGGCCGCTCCCGGTGACCGCAGCCTTGACCTGCTGGGCTCCGGCAATCCTTCCACCTCAGCCTTCTGAGTAGCCAGAATTACAGTCGTGCGCTACCACGCTCGGCTAATTTTTATTTTATTGTAGAGATGAGGTCTCGCCTGCCCAGGCGGGTCTCCAACACGCTGGCTCAGGCAATCCACTCACCTCAGCCTCCCAAAGACGCGGGATTACAGGCTGACCTACCGAGCCTGGCTTCAGAGTGACAGTTTTTTAAAATAAAAAATTAAGTTAAAAAAAGGAAAAAAAAACCTAAGAGCAAGTGTTGAAAATTTTCTTGCACTGATAAGGACTTTGGCAAAGTCTCAGGATAAAAAATAAATGTGAAAAAAACAGTCATAATCTCATAATCTTATACTCAACAATAACCAGAGAATCAAATAAAAAGCACAATTTCACTCACAATGACAGCAAAAATAAAATGAAATATCTTGGCACGTTTCTAAGCCGAGAAGTGAAAGACATTTCCAAGGAAAACTACAAAATACTGTTGAAAGAAATCAATGAAGACACAAACGGATGGAAAAATAAATTGGATTGGAAGGATTAACCTTGTTAAGATGTCAGTCTTCCCTAAAGCAATCTACAGATTTAACACTTTTATTTATTAAATTTCCTACATCATTCTTCTCAGTCCTGAAAATTGCAAGACAAAAATTCATATGGAAATTTAAATGACCATGAATAGCTAAACAATGCTCAGTAAAAGGAACGGAGCAGAAGGTATCACAATCTAGACATTAAGCTTTATTGTAAAGATACAATAACAAAAAAAAACCCTAGTATTGGTACAAAGACAGACATCTAGTCCAATGGAACAAGATAGATATTCTGGAAGCAAAATTTCAATTTTTCAGCCAATTCATCTTTGACAAAGTTTCCAAAAGCAGCTACTGGGGAGAGGAGAAATTTTTCAGTAAATGAAGCTAGGAAAACTGCACATGCAGAAAATTAAAATAAGTACCCCACTTATCACCATATACATAAGTCAAATCTAAATGGATCAAATGTAAAATGTAAAACCTCAAACTATAAAAACCTTAGAAAATTCGGAAGAAATGCGTATGGAAATTGGAACTGGAAACAAATTCCTTAACAAAACTCCAAGTGCCCATGCAATAAGACATAAGATAGACAAGTGAGACCTCATCAAATTGAAAGCTTCTGCAAAGCAAAATAAACCATCAAGAGAGCTGCAAGACAGTTCACAAAATGAGGGAAAATATTTGTCAACTATTTATACGGCAAAGGCTGAAATCCAGGATATAAAATAAACTTAAATGTGCCTATAGGAAAAACAAAAAACAGATAGCCCCATTATAACGTGGGCAAAAGATATAAATAGACATTTCTTATAAAAAGACATATGAGCAGGCAACAGATAAATGAAAAAATACTGAGCCTCACCAATCATCAAATAAATGCAAATTAAAACCACACTGAGATACTACCTAACTCCATTCAGGATGGCCATTAACAATAACTAAAAAAACAGCAAATGCTGTAGAGAATGTGTGGGAAAAGAAACACTTCTACACTGTTAGTCAGATTGCAAACAGGATTACTAAAAGATCTACAGATTGAATTTCCATACGACTCAGCTATCACCCTTCTGGGAATATACCCAGAGTAAGTCAAATGATTGTACAAAATAATACCTGAACCTGCATGGTTATAGCAGCACTATTTACAACAGCAAAAAAATTGAACAAAAAATTCTGCCAATCAAAAGTAGACAAAAATGTGGTACATATACATGATGAAATATTATTCAGTCATAAGGAAGGAAAACATAATGAACTTTACAGCAACTTGGTTGCATTTAGAGGCTATAATGCTAAGTTATGTCACAGAAAAAAAGAATTCATACCACATTTTATCAATCTTAAGCAGACCCTAAAAAAAAATCATAATACTCTGAGAAAGGGATTGGCAGCTGCAGGAATCTGCCAGGTGAGATAGAAAAAATATATCGGTAATGGTACCAAATCTCAAACCAGGCAAAGTGAGAACCAAAGTCAGGGCCAAATTTTACTTGTACTATGACCATTTGTATAACCATTCCTTAATTTTACCCTACAACTTTAGAATTAGCTAAGTAATTAAATACAAAAAATTAAATAACCTGGTATGGGATGGTTCTCCCTGAGCTTCAGGGGAAGGAGGGGGCTGGCTTAATTAGCACACAGAGCACGTTATTTGCGTGCCTTTCTCCCCTTAGAGGCAGAGAAATGGTGTTTTTGGGTGAGGATCTTCCCCAAGCTCAGAGAGACAAACACTCTCTGTGTGAAAGCAGCTTCTCTAGAAGGCTAATTTGTATGAATGCAGAGTAATTGCTGTGGTTTATGTCAAAAACTGCCATCACTTATTTAAATAAATCTAGTTTCCAAACTGAATGACATATATCGTAAAAAAAATTCATGGTATTTGAACACGAAATGCATTTCCCTGCTTCCTTGTCAAGATGCACCTGGGCAATGAGATTATTCACCATCTCCAACATTTCTCAGCTGGTGTCCAGTGAGTAATGCAGGGAACTCTCCTCTGTATTTTCAAGATATAACTAGGGTGCATTGTAATTTATTGACACATTTATTTAGAACATTTGATAGTGTAAAAAGACGTGGTATACAAGATAGAAGGCAGATCGATGTGCATGCGACAAATGTTATCACTCTATCTTAGACATGATAAGAAATTGGCAACACAATTATTTCATGCATTTTACTAATTACATTTACATATTTCATTGTTTGATTATAAACATGCTATATATTCATTGTAGTAAATGTATAGAATAAAGACAAGAAAATTAAATAGAAAACGTTTTAAAAATAATATAGATAGTAGATTTCTGGCAAGATAGCAATCGGTCGAGTTGTACTGTAAGAGTCTCCATAGACGGTGGCTACTTCAGCCAGTCCCATGCACCTTACCACAACTGCCACTTCCGCCACAAAATGTGGCTGGTGCAGCTGGTTCCACCCAGTGCACTGTTGCCATTGCCAACTCTGAAAAAGGTGAATGCTGCAGTCAGTTACATGAACCATGCTGCCGCCACCAGTGCATGGCCTTTGGATCCTGGCCCTGAGGAATTCTGAGCTACCTTTCCAGCTATGCCACCCTTCCCTAGGCCACAAGGTGCCACGCTGACCTGCAACCCAGCTATCTCATACACAGTCTCCCCTGGCTTGGCACCTAGCCATGGCAGGCCTGGAGAAAACTGAAGCGCTGAGTCTGAAGAGTGCAGAGAGAGGAACAGGGAAGAACAGGGAGCAGGCCCATCCCTGGTGAAGACACACCCACTGTAGTTATTCACTCTGTCCCAGGACCAGGCAGAGAGCTGCATCTATCTGCCAAGCTCTGCCAAACTCTGCCCAGCCTCCAACTTGGAACCTAAGTCAGTGTATCTATCTGTTATTACTCTTACTCTTGTCACTCTCCACCTTCCTCTTCCACCTTCCTTCTATGTCCCATTCGTTTTCTTTTTCTTACCTCATCTTGATTTCAGGGAGCAAAATTATCCCCCACTGCATGGACAGATTCCAAGGCAGTGGGAAGGGCATTGCAGGGCACCCATATATCTCTGAATACTGGAATCTGCAAATAGATTTTGAATCACAGTTCCCCCCTCAATTAAATCTCAAAACTGCAGAAAAATACAGCCCCCAAACCACAAACCAGCTTTAGAAGTGAACAAAGTCATAGGATTCACATAAGGAATAATAGAAGATTGTGTAAAAAGCAGTAAAAGCACACCTGGCATTCCTGAACCACAGAATTAAAGAAGGAGGGGGTGAAAGAAAAAATTGGGGATAAAAAATACTCAAATGAAGAAAAATCTAAAGAACAATATGGGTCTCTCACAGACCCTCCCTGGGAGGTCAGATATTGAGAAAACAGATTTTGGAATGTAAACAATGAAGAGATCCCAGAATGACTGGTCACAAACTACAGACCCAGACTTCAAAACATTAATAGAGAGAATGGAAAGAATTACAGAAAGACAAGAGGAAAATAAGAAGAAGTTGTTAACTGAAATAACAGCTGTAAAGAATACTGTGATAAAAATAAATAGCAAACTAATAGTCATAGAAAATAGAATGAGTCAGGCAGAAGAAATGATCTCAGAGCTTGAGGACCAAATAATGGAACTAATAGAAACTATCAAAAACATAGAAAAACAGCTTAAAAAGACAGTACAAAACCTTCAAGAGATGAGCGTTTATTTCAAGAGACCAAACCTAGGAGTAATTTGACTGTCTGAGGCAGAAAGAGAGACAGAGAGCCATACTGGATCAGACATTCCTTAAAATTATTCAAAAAAAATCCCTTCTCATCAGTGATGTGAAAATTCAAACACAAGAAATTCAAAGAAACCCTGCAAGACAACAAATGGGAAGACCGACACCCAGACAAATAATAATTCACCTAAACAAGGTAGATACAAGAGAAATAATACTAAAGGCAACATGAGAAGTAGGTCAGATTACTTAAAGGGGAAGATCAATTAGAGTAGAAGAAGATGTAGCTACAAAGACACTTCAGGCTAGGAAAGCATGGAGTCTAATAATCAAAATTCTCAAAGATAAACAATTTCAACAATAACCTACTCAGTTAAGCTAAGCTTCATCAGTGAGTGAGAAGTAAAATCATTCCCAGACATTAAACCCCTAAGATCTTACACTGCCTCTAGACCACCTCTACAAGAAACTCTTAAGAAAGTAATAAACACAGTAGAAAAGGAAAAAAGAACAAAAACATTCTTCACAAGAGTGCAGAAAAAAGATTAAAAACACATATGAATCAACCCAAAATCAAAAGAAAGACAACATACTGCAACAACAACAGCTTAATAAGAACCTCATGACAAGGATTAAATTCTGACATTTCAATAATTAACCTGAATGTGAATGGATTAAATGCACTATTGAAAAGATATAGAGTGACAAAATGGATAAAATGTTATCATGCAATAGTAAATTGTCTCCAAGAGACTCATCTCACAAGAAAGTGCACTCATAGACTTAAAGTAAGAGGATGGGAAGAAAATTTCAGGTAAATGGAACACACACACAAAAAGCTGGAATTGCAGTCTTAATATCAGACAAAATACCTTTTAAACTATCAAAAATTAAAAAGATACAGAAGTTCACTACATAATGATAAAAGGTTCAATCCATCAACAAGAAATATCCATCCTAAACATTTATGCACCCAAAATAGGAGCATCTAATTTCATAAAACAGCTGCTAGGCAAACTTAAAAAGATATACAGTCTAACACGATCATAGCTGGGGATTTTTATACTCCAGTCACAACTCTAGGCAGAACATCAAGATAACAAATCAGCTAGGAGATATGGAACTTAAGTGTGACTCTTGACCACATGTACTTAATTGATACCTACAGAACACTCCACGCAAATACCATGAACTATACGTTCTGCTCATTGCCACATGGAATGTACTCTAAGATACACCACATCTTTGGTCATAAATCAAGCATAAACATATTTCATAACACTGAAACTTGGCAATGCACCTCTCAGACCACAGCGGAATAAAAATAAACATCAACACCAACAAAGTTCCGCCAAAACCCACAAAGACATGGACACTACATGTCATGATGATTAACAACTCCTGGCTCAACATGGAAATCAAAACGGAGATTAAAAGATACCTGGAAACAAAAGCAAATGAAGAAACATCATACCAAAATCTCTGGGCTACCATGAAAGCAGAAGAAAGAGAGGAATTCATATCGCTATAAACACACATGAATAAAATGCAAAAATCATAAGTTAAGTGTCCTCCCAAAGTTTGGCCCACAGCCAAATATGGTTATATAGACAGAAATGGAAGCACTTCCCCTGACACCTGGAAAAAGAAAAAGTTTCCCACTCTCACTCCTACTGTTCAACATAGTTTTGAAATCCTAGTTAGAGCAATCAGATAAATGAAGAACATTAGGGAAACAGGAAAAGAGGAAATTATGTTATCCTTCTTTGCTGATGATATCATCATTTATGTTTAAAAAAACCCCAGAGAATCTGTCAAGAACCTGCTTGCATTTCTAAAGAATTTTGGCAATGTCTCAGGGTATAAAATAAATGTGGAAAAGTCAGTCTTATTCTTGTCTCATTCTTATACACCAACAACCAACATGAAGAGGATCAAATAAAAAGCAAAATCCCATTCAAAATAGGCAAACACACAAATAACATACCTCAGAATTTGCTTAACTAGATGACTGAAATGTCTTTACAATAAAACTACAACAAACTGCTCATAGAAATCAAAGAAGATTCAAGCAAATGGAAAAACATCCCGTGCTCATGAATTGGAAGAATCAACATTGTTAAGATATTCATACTGTCAAAGTAAATCTAAATATTCCACATAATCTCATTAAATACCCAACATCATTCTTCTCTTGAAACAGCAACACACAAACTATTAAGGAAACATAAATGAGCATGAATAGCCAAAACAATCTTCAGCAAAGAAACCAAGTGGGAGGTATCATCATACTTCAGACTTTAAATTTTATTATAAGGCTACAATAATCCAAAACAGTCTGGCATTGCTACAAGAATAGGCACGTAGATTAAAGGAAGAGGATAGTGATTCTGAAAGTAAACCTCAATTTTTCAACAAACTCATTTCTGACAGAGCTTCCAACAACAATCACTGGGAAGAAGATAACCTATTCAGTAAATGGTGTTAGTAATACTGGCTGACCAGGTGCAGAAGATTTAAACAGGAACCCTACCTATTACCATACACAAAAATCAACTCTAGGTGGATCACAGGCATAAACATAATGCCTCAAAATATAAGAATCACATAAAACGCAGGAGACACTCTTACAGAAATTGGAATAGGCAACCAATTTCTGGACAAAACCCCAATAGTCCATGTGAGAAGATATATGATATTCAAGTGGGACCTTACCAAACTGAAAAGCATCTTCAAAACAAAATAAGCCATCAAGGGAGTGGAGAGACAGTTGAAAAGTGCTTAAAATTGCATATATAATCAAGGTCCAACAGCCAGTATCTACAATAAACTCAAACAAGCTCTGGCAAAAAACAATCAGCTAAAAGGTGCCATTAAAAAGTAGGAAATATGGAAACAGACACTTATCTAAAGAAATTATAAAGGCAGCCAACAGACACATGAAAAAGTGCTCAACCTGATTAATCATCAGATAAAGCAAATCAAAACCACAATGAGGTACAACACAACTCCAGTAAGAATGGTCATAATTAATAAAACAAACAAACAAACAAACAAAAACAGATGCTGGTGAGGATGCAGCGAAAAAGGAATGCTTGTACGCTGTCAGTGGGAATACAACCTAGTTCAATGTCTGTATAAAACAATGTGTTGATTACTAATATAATTTGAAATTGATCTTTCATACACCACTTCTATATCCCTACTGCTCTTGAAGGTACTAAAATCATTCTATGAAAAAAATAACTATGCATGCATGTATCTAGTGGCACTATTCACAATAAAAAAAACCCATGGAACCCACCTTGCTGTCTATGGAAACTGGACTGGATAAAAAAGTTGTACATATACATGATGGAATATCATGCAACCATAAATAAAGACAGAATTATGCACTTCACAGTAACTTGGATGAATTTAGAGTTTATAGAACTCAGTGATATATCACAGAACAAACAATTGTTTGTGCCACATGTTCTCATTCATAAGCAGACTTTGAAAATGTATCTTAATACTGTAAGAAAGAGACTGGTAGTAACTGGCAACAGCCGGGGAGGGGCTTAACATCAATAAGGGCACTTGATTTCAAACCAGGCAAAGGTAGGACAAAATTGGAACCCAGAATTTACCTATATGACAATCACTTGTGTCTCTAATCCTAATTATATCTCACATTTTAAAAATAAAATTATACAAAATTAGAAAAGAAAATATATAAATTTAGAAAAGGAATTCAGAGAAGAAATGAAGAAAAGAGTGAATTTAGAGAAACTGGAGGCCAGATGTTTGAAGAGGTTAGAATTTTTGTACTCAGGTCATTTTAAATAGTAGAAATATAAGGTGTTCAAAGAGATAGCTATTCTCAGAAAAAAATATCAGTTTATTTGAGTGTGGTGATGATGAATATGTAGATTTTCTCTGCCCTGATTTATTTGTTATTCTCTCAGTCTTCTTGGAATTACCATCTTGAACATTGTAGAAGGGTAGAAAATGAACCATCACTAGGAATTATTCTGAAATGATGTAGGTAATTATTTGAACATAATTACATTTAGATTATGGAAATTTAGCTATTAAAACTTTCATGTCAGTATCTCTCCACTTTGTAGTATACAAACTGTCATTGTCAGTCAGGCTCGGTGACTCAGCCTGTAATCCTGCGCCTTGGGAGGCTGAGGTGAGTGGACTGCCTGAACCCATGGGTTCGAGACCCTCATGGGCAACTTGGCGAGATCTCATCTCTACAGTAAATTAAAAACTTAGCCTGGCATAGTAGCAGGTGCCTGTAGTTCCAGCTACTTGGAAGGCTGAGACAGAAGGATCACTGGAGACCAGCAGGTGGAGGCTGCAGTGGCCAGGAATGGCCACTGCACTCCAGTCTGGGCGACTGAGTGAGACTCCAACCCAAAAAAAACCAAAAACAAAAACAAATTGTCATTGTCATTTAAATATTCTTGTTATTTCTATCAGGCTTGTTGTCCATATGCACATGTGTGTAGTCCTGTTCTTAGATGTAGAGAGACAATTTGCTAGGCATTTTCATTCCTTCAAAGATAATTTCAGAGGAATCTTTCACCCCCTACATGTCTATTTTCATACCTCAGTGTAACCCTTAGAAGTGAAGTCACCATGTCCATACATGACGGGTGTCAGCTGTGAATGAAACTGACATGTTGGGTTTATATGTTTAAAATTAAGTTAATCAACTATCTGTTACATGAGCTGTTGAGTTATCCAGACCTGGAAAATATCACCTAAAGGATTCTAATATTGGTAAACTGTGGTTTTTTTCTTTTATATAATCAAATAAAGTTTTTTAAAAATTTCACTTTTTGCTGAAATTGTCTGACATAATACACTATGGGCTTTACTCAAATAATATATACCAGATGATTTCAAATGACTATTATTTATATTTCCATATTAAGAAAATCTTCCTGATTTATAATAATTGGTTACTGTCTTAAATAAATAATTTGAAAAATAAAAAAGCGACTGAAAGTGTTGATTCTTGGTCAAGTGTAACCAGTCCACCACAAAGTCCTGGGAAAACTCTAAAGATGGTGCATAGCCAGGAACCAAGCCCAAATGTGTCCTTTTGAACAGGTTTAGGAAAAGATGCTCTAACTTCCACCCATCAGTAAAATTTAATTTATTTTATTTACAGTGTGACTATTTCCCCTATATCTTCACATAATTCTGTGACAATTCTAAAGCCCTTTTTTGACAAAGAACTGCTTCATGTTTCCAACCTATGAAATACAAACTTATTACAGAAATTGGTATAAAAATTTTCTAATGCATTACTGATATCAAATACTGCATTTTTATGACTTTTCACAATCTTCTACACATGTGTAAAAATTGGCATTCTTATATCAAAATTGTCAAATTTTATGGAATACTTGTATCCCCTTGGTCACTTGTACTCTAATCACATCATGGCATATTGGTCCACTCTTTCAAGAACACTTGCATTATTGCCATGTGACTCAGTAACTGCAGGTCAATACGGTTATATATTTTATCACCAATACTATCAACCATCCTATTTATTTAGATGTGGCAAAACATCGAGAAGGATTCACATGTGATGCTCACTCCATTATAACAAGATTGAAATTGATTTTCCACTAATATTTTAAAAATTCTCCACTACATCTTTATAACAGCTTCTTATGATCTCTCACACGGAAATTTGTATATTAAAAAAATTCAGAGGAAATCTGCCTTTGAAACACTGGAATAAACCTGATCAGATATTTTTAACAACACATGAGTGGTAATCTAGGTAGTCCATTGTTGGTCTGTGTTTTACAACTCAGGAAGAAATTCAAAATCCCACACTGTTGGATGGCTACTTCAATAGATATTTGTCACTACTCAATGAATAGACCAACCCCCACAAAGAGGCTGTCTTCTATAAAATCGAAGTTTCTGATCTCTCCATCATGAAGTCTTCTCAACAGGCTTTTGTGCCTTCATCCTTAATTGCAAAAGACTTTTTTGTGCATTTTTACCGGAGTCATTTGGTCTGTTATCATAGGAAACATGGAAGCTTCATCACTTGTTGTGCAATCACATTTCATTGGTTTAAAAGGTCATCACCTTTGTGATGAAGTAATTGCTGCCTCCAAGAAACATTCTGATGCTTCAGCTAAACAAGTTTTAGACTCCTCACTTGAACTCATGGCTCCTCACTCAGTACAGGAATTTGTATGACTGAAACCCAACAGTTTTATTCAAATTATTCTCCTTTTGAGCATCATTCTTTCTCTCTGTCTTCTCCCTCTTCCTCTGTTTTTCCGCGTTTCTGGATAAAGATGTTGTCCATGTACTTACAGATACAGACACTAAACCCTACTTTTGGTATATTAATGTTTCTTGCATTTTTAATTTTTACCTCCAACATTAGACTCCATTACAAGCAGACACAGCAAAATATTTAAAATACGCATGCATCGTGCTCAAACATTCATCAACATGTTAAGGTTTCATACTCAAAATATCTTCCTGAGCTCCTCTTCATGATCATCAACCTGGATTTTTCTTGAAGAAACATTAGAGACAACGAACTTTCAATTCTTGTTGAAAGGATGTTATTCTTGATTGTTGACAACAAATGCAGCAGAACTCCTGTGTGTCAGTGTTTAGGTAAATAAATAATAAATGCATAGAGCCATAAGTGTTGTTTTTAGACAATTATTTTCGGCTAGAACGATCAATAACAAGGATGGTATTAGTTCAGATTTGGGGGGGAAGTGGCTGGGAACACATTCTCACATAATTTTTTGTAAGGTCGTGGTGCCTTTTTTGTAAGGCTGTTGTTTTTCAGGATCTTTGGGATAGTTCTAGTTATCAGAGATATGTTTGTGGGAACACTCCCCAAAAACGTCCTAGTTTCATGTGTCAGAATTTTAACACAAATGACTGTATTTTGATTCAGACAACTTGTACAAGGTCTTCCTAAGATTTCTGGTGAAGGGGACTCTGTGACTGCACAGCACAAAGTCAATTCTATATCTGGAACATGTCTTGACCAAATAATCCCTAAAGTCTGCCCTAATACCAGGAATGTGTTTATTGAAAACGATTCTCAGGCCCCCCTGGGCTACCTCAGGACTCTGATCCTAGTGACTTTGGAAGAAGACATATCTCTAGGTGGTAATTTTTTTGTGTGCCTGTGAGAATACACCCTCACATCCCAATGGTTTCTTTTATATTCAGAGATCACTTTGACAGGAAAAGAAGTCTAAAATTATAGAGGATCCCTGGGAAATGGTTACATGGGAAGGAAATTCAAACCCTGATAGAAAACCATCCTTTAGACTCCATCTATATCTACCTTAGGGGTTATCTCTGATCAGTGGATCCTGACAACTCCCTGCAGTTTATTTCAGCTCTGTTTTCCTGCAGGGAAATTTGTGTTTGGGCTCACACTGACATTTCTTCATTGTGTTTCTCACTCAGTAATTCATGGTCATGTCCTCAGTTCTCTGGTTTTCATTTCCTAATACAGCATGTTCTTGGTATTTTCTCTGGAGATGGTGACTTGGCCCTTCATGAAGTCTGCATATTCTGGGTTTCCCACACTACAACTAATACCCAAGACCCATTTTCACTAGAGATGGTGAATCGGCCCTTCATGCAGTCTGAATATTCTGGAATTTCCACTCCAACTAATAACCAAGACCAATTCCAGCCCTTTTTCTGGGGCCTGAGAGACCCATTGCATATATAATTCACTGAAGGTGAATCCATAACCTGCATAAGAGAGTCTCAAGGACACATCAAACTATACAGAGCCTCCCACAGCCTCCAAAAGTTGCACTTCACACTGGACACCTGCAAAGACAGAGACATATTGATCAAAAAATGCCAAACATAACCACTGTTTCTGTCACCAACATATTGTCAAAAACTCTATATCTCTAGTTCTTCATGATTCACCTTTTAAACTAGCAACAAAGAAAGTCCAGATGAGCCCCAATTCTATGGTGAGATGTCTGGGTTTACTTCTGATCCCCAAATGAAAACACCTATAAATGTCAGGACTGGGTCACCTCTCCCAGAGCTGAAGGATCAGGGCTATGTTAATTTTCATCAGAAGAGGGAGGGTCCTATTTTCATGTCTCCTGTTTATAAGCAAGCTCTGGAGTAAGACGCTTCAGAAAGGGAATCACCCATAACAGATGGGAGGGTTTTGAGGTAGTTTTCCGACAAGTGTAGTGTTTTGAAAAAATGTGATTTATTGCTATGTATTTTCTTGAAAAAATATTAATACTCATTATTTTATTTATTTATTACATTTATACACAAGGCATGTCATGTCATTTTCAATGTTATCTATATTTTTCACTCATAACACTAAACAAAGAGCAGGAAGGGATTGTGTGATGTGTCCAGGAATACATCCTGATAATAGCCCAGACCAACAACTATTTGTATCTGATAAATGAAGTCTAAAATTTTACCCATGATACAGATATTGTATATGAAATATGGGTTTCTATGTGCAATCCTTTGGCAAGACTCTGATTAATTTGAGAATTCAACTTATGAACAAGTACACATTGAATGAAAAATATAAACATTTATGAAATAGAAATTTGATTGGTAACAGTTTAGAGTGTCAGTGCACCATACACCTCTCATTGGAAACTCAATGGATAGTACATGAATTCTAACAACATATGCTTCAGATGTGTCATAATACTAAATATTTATTTGTGAAAGTATCTGTATGGTATGTATCTAGCTTCATTTCTAAATAGTTCTTTACACATTACTTTATGGCCGGGCTCGGTGGCTCAACCTGTTATCCTGTGCCTTTGGGAGGCTGAGGTGAGTGGATTGCCTGAGCCCACGGGTTTGAGACCCGCCTGGGCAGTGAGACTTCATTTCTACAATCATCCGGGCGTGTTAGCACATGCTTGTAATTCTGGCTACTTGGAAGGCTGAGGCGGAAGGATCACCAGAGCCCAGCAGGTCGAGGCTGCGGTGGCCGGGAGCAGCCACTGCACTCCAGTCTGGGCAATGGAGTGAGACCCCAACTCAAAACAAAAAACAAAAAACAAAAACCAAAACATTACTTTATGGGTAGGACAATTGAACTATTTCCCCAGTAACAGATATTAGGTGTATCTACAACTTTTTGATATGACAGTCTGTATATTTTTTTTTCATTTTTTGAGTTGGAGCATCACTGTCAGCCAAACTGGAGTGCAGTGGCATGATCCCAGCCACTGCATCATCGACCTGCTGGGCTCCACCGATCCTTCCACCTCAATCTTCTAAGTAACTGGAACTACAGGTGCGCACTACACACCCGGCTAATTTTTTGACTTATTGTAGAGATGAGTTCTCACCAAGTTGCCCACGTGGGTAACTCGAACCCGCTGACTCAGGCAATCCACTCACTTCAGCCTCCCAAAGCATGGGATTACAGGCTGAGCCACCAAGCCTGGCTTATATATTAAATTTTGTATGTAACTAGATATACAAATATTCTCAACATACAATATCATAACCATGACAGCTTTTATATATATAAACCTATATTAATATAACACACTATATTAATATAACACACTATATTAATATTCCTAATATGTGTGTGCATGGGCTTACATTAGTCATTTTTTTTCCCTGTAGGATCTATCCCACAAATGAAATTCTTAGGTTAATGTAATGACATATTTGAAATGTTTAAGCATGGTATTAACCTAACCTTACAACATATTTACCAGTTTTATTTATTAGAAATATACAACAATGTTGATGTCCTAAGGTGCCAGTACTATTTTTTAATAAAATAGTAATATAGTTGGAAAAATATTGCATAAAGACAGTCAGAACTCATGAGAACTTATTTTCAGAAGTCTGACATTACATATGTGTTTCTCTATTTTCTAATTAGTCTTATTTACCTACCTACACACACACACACACACACACACAGACACACACACACACGTATATCTACACATGTGTATATTTTTTAACAAAAAATTCAAGATATAGCTCTAGTGCAATAACTTTAACATATTTAAAATATTGGTTTAAAATAAATTTTGGTTTTGATTTGCATTTCTCTGATGATTAGTGAGACTCAGCACTTTTTCATGTGTTTCCTGGCTGCCAGTACATCTTCTTTTGAGAAGTATCTATTCATGAGTTTTACCCACTTTTTTTTTTTTCATTAATCAGTATTTTTTATTATGGTTTTGTGGGGTACAGTTAAGGGTTAGGTGTACAATGACGTTTCATTCAGGCACCCGTAAATAAAAAGTGTTTTCCCATCCCCCGACAGATATTTGCTACTGTTAATCCCATCCCCCTCCCCCCCAGAGTTTCCCAGTACCATCAGTCATTTTCTTATAGTATTGCATTGGATGTTCAAGGTCCATTATATGAGTAAGAACATGTGATATTCGGATCTTTCTTTTTGTGAGAGGTCACTCTGTATTATAGACTCTAGTTCCATCCAGGTTGCAGCAAAATTCATGATTTTGGTCTTTTTTATGACTGCGTAGTATTCCATCGTGTATATGTACCACATTTTTTTAATCCAGTCCTCTTTTGATGGGCAGCATGGTTGTTTCCAGGTTCTTGCTATTGTGAACAATGCTGTGATAAACATACGTGTGCATTTACCCACTTTTTAATGGAGCTATTTATTTTTTTTCCTTTTGGCATGTTTGAGCTGCTTACATATCCTAGATGTTAGACCTTTGAAAGGCATACAGTTGGCAAATACTTTTTCCCATTCTGTGGTTTGTCTCCCCACTCACTTGATGATTTCTTTTGCTTTGCAAAAGCTTGTCAGTTTGATGGGGTCCCACATATATATCTCATCTATTATGGTATGGTCACTTAGGGTTTTAATCAGGAATTGGTTGCCAGTTCCAATTTCTATGAAGGTGTCTGCTGCATTTTCTAAGATTCTTATAGTTTGAGATTTAACTTTAGGTCTTTAATTCATTTAGTGTTAATTTTTGTGTATTGAGATACCACCTAACCCCAGTAAAAATATTCATCATTATTAAAACAAATGAGAACAGATGCTAATAAGGAAGTGGAGAAAAAGGAAAGTTTCCACACTGCTGGTGGGAATTCAAACTAGTGCAACATCTTTGAAAGGCAGTGTGGCGATTCTGAAAAACTAGAAATTAACTTACCCTATGACTCAGCAATCCTAATATTGGGAATATACTCAGAGTAACTCAATTCATTCTACCCAAAAGACACCTGCACAAGCATGTTTGTTGCAGTTCTATTCACAATAGCAAAAACATTCAACCAACTGTGCTGCTCATTGAAGCTGGACTGGATAAAAAAATGTGGTACATATACACAATGGAATGTTATGCAGTCATAAAGAAGGACAAATATATGACCTTCACAACATCTTGGATGGAGTTAGAATCAATCATACTCAGTGACTTATCACAGAAACAAAGAACACAGTAACATATGTTCTCACTCTTAAGTGGATCTTGTACAACTGTCATAATATGATAAGAATGGGATTGGCAGTAGTGGGAAACTGCCAGGGAAGGGATGGGCACATCTCGTTAACAAAGGTACCTGCAGAGTGAACATTTGCATAACTAACACTAAATTATACTCTACATCTTCAAAATAAAGAAAAATAAATAAATAAATAAAAATAAACATTGGACTGGGCACTGTGGTTTAGAATGTAATCCCAGAAATTTGGGAGTATTGCTTGAGCCCAGGAGGTCGACACCAACCTGGGCAACTTGGTGAGCCCTCATCTCTACAATATATCACACACAGAAAAAAACTAGTCATGCATGTGTTATGTATCTGAAGGTGAAGCTACTTGAAAGGCTGAGACAGAAGGATCGCCTAAGCCCAGTAGGTGGGGACTGTGGTGACTGTGAGCATGCCACTGCACTCTGGCCTGGGCAACAAGAGTGAAGCTCCAACTCAAAAATAAAATTAAAATAAATAAATAAAATAAATACTGACATACTTGTAGTCCTCTCCAATCATTGTTTTAATCAAATTAATGGGTACAAACATAGTTAAACAGAATAAATAAGTTTTAATGTTCTTATTCTTGATGCACATAATGGTGAATATAGTTGACAATAATGCATTTTTATTTTAAAATCGGCAGAAGAGAGTATTTGACATATTCTCAGGACAAATAAATAATGAATGCTCAACATACTAGAAACATTTAGTGCCCTAATTTGATGATGATCATCCATTATAAGCACATATAAAGTACCACATGCACTCATAAATATGCACAAATATTGTGTTTCAATACGAAAATATAAAGGGTTGTTATGAGAGGCAATTGGGAAGAAATGAGAGATGCATAGAAGATGGAGACTAACCTGCATGCCTGCTGACTTGAGAGAGATCCAAGGAAGGAGTGAGCCTGGTGGATTTACCCTGAGCTTAGGGCAAAGATTAGACCCTGTTTGTTCTAAGGATCCGTGATAGTTTGGCTTTATCTACAAAATAATTTAAACCTCAGTGCATTGTTGACGATAATATAACTTTCCACCTTCAAGAACTGGAACTCAACATCTGGATATAATCAGGAAGGAGACAGAGAGCCCAGACCAAAACATTGTCATCCCAGGTGACTATGTAGTACCCATGGTTGTGTACCATTTTGATCTTTGAGACTGGTTTCTCTCACTCAGAATCATTTGTGAGCATTCACCTGTAATGATGTGTGCATTGGTAGTTTTCCACTTTGATTATAAAACACTATTCAGTTTACTTAATCTATGTGTTCTTTAAATTTTTGAAAGACTTTGGGGTTATTTTTAGTTTCTAGTACTTATAGGACTTCTGTAAATATTTGCATACAGGTGTATATGAATATGATTTTATATCTCTGTAGCAAATACTCGGGTAGATTTTTAGATCATTTTTTGCATGTTTAGCATTATGAGATGGTGTTCGTTGCTTATGAGATGGTGTTCGTTGCTTTCCTGACTAGCTATTTCATTTTTCACTGCCAACAGAAATATTGTAGGCTGTAGGACCTGGCATGCTCATGAATGTTCATCAACATTTCTTTTAAATTTGAGCCAAATTAAAAAAATTGTAATGGTGTTTCATGCAATCTCAGTGTGAAATTATTTAATAATAAATTATGCTGACATTCTTCTTGTAACACTTGTTTATTTTTGATGGAATGCATATACAAATTTTTGCCTGTTCTATAAATGTATTGTTTCTTCTGATTTGTTATTTTCTTTTGAGGATACTTATATATACTTAATACAATTTTTTGGTGGTTATATGAGTTGCAAATATGTTATTAATTCTGAAGCTTGTTATTCACCTTCATGACAGTCCCTTTGGCAGAAAAAAATGTTTTGAAGTTTAACTTTAATTTAATTTAATCTTGTTGATCATAAGATTTTATTGTTATGATTATTACTTGACTGTTCACACTCTAAATATATTTGTTTTCCTGATATCTCATAGGACTCACATGCTCAATCCTTGAATCCTGTTGTTTATTTGTTTATTTGTTAAAATGTAGCTTTACATGGTCATGAAACTGTTTTCCCAAAATTATGGACAATTCTGTTTCATGTTAAAACATGAGTGATAGATTTCATAAGAAATGTGTTGCTGAATTTTTTCATTTTTTATTGTTTTTGATGCATTTCTCACTAGTTCTACAGAGATGTGCTTCTGATGTCCTGCTGACCTTTCCAAGGGCTGGGTTTTCTAATTACCTTCGGCATCCATGAGCTTTGTGCATCACTAATTAACTCCAGTAAATAAGTTTCCTTCCTCATAATTTCCCTATAAAATTCCTGGAAACTCCTTTGTGTACTATCACTAAGAGATACCTATGATGATGATACAATCAGTCTATTTTATCATTACATACAGTTTTTTTTAAATGCACCTTTCAATTATTTTAATTCTTCTACTGTGAAAAAAGTTAGTATCTGCATTTCAGCGATTCCTTATGTTCCATATCCCCATACAAGTTTAGTTCCCAGTCAAATAAAGGTATACATTTTGCTTATTTGTATTCCTGTACTTGGAGGGTTGAGCACATGAATCCAGTGGTGACATATTAGTGATGAATCTGACCTAGGTAAAAAGGAGGCTTTTATCTCGAATCTTTGTTAAGCATCTATTTGCATGGCCCATTCACAGAATACCTGCCATTTATCAGTAAAGAATAGGAAGGAAAGCAGGGTCTCAAGACAATCTGGCGATGAGGAGAACTACAGGGGCTTGACAGAAAATGGCTTTTCAGTCTCTGTTTTCTGTTTTACAGTGGTGAGGAGGGATCACAACTGAGAAGCTCCCTGGATTATTGTGCTGGAGGCACCTCAGGCTGTGTCTCTATGCACAGTACTATATGACTGTGTCTACAGGGCTCATGTTGATCATTGATGAGCTCCCAAGACTTAGGTGTTGTATGGGGAGGGGGTGTCTCACAGCCTAGTGAGGAGACAAACCACAGAACTGTACAGGAAATGGCATCTCAGTCTCTAACTACTGTTCTGCTGAGGTGGGGAGGGATCACAGCTGAGAAGTCACCTGGGTTATTTTTCAGGAGGCAACACAGCCTTTGTCTCTATGCTCTCTGTGCACAGTAATAGGTGGCTTAGTCTATAGATACCATGTTGGTGACTGTTGAGACATCTAATTTTGAAGGTGTCCTTGGAGATGGTGAGTCTTCTATTTAGAGATGGGGAATAGTATTTAATCATCTTCCCAAAAAATGTTCACAAGCCACTCCATTGCCTTCCCTGGGGACTGACAGAGCTAGCCCACACCTATTCCAAAAGTATTTAGGGAGAACTCCGAGAAGGTGCAGATCAGCATCAGTGTCTGTGTGGGCTAAGGTAGTGCAGGACCAGACTTCCTCAGGGTGACTTGGGAAAGGTCTCCTGTGGAGAAAGCATGAGAAGAAGGTGAAGCCTCTTCAAGAGATAAAAGGAGAAATTCAAATCTGGGGTAGTCAGGACAAGAGCACTGACAGGGAGAGTTGGCTAGCAGCAGGAATGTGAAAAAAAGTGTGTCCATGGTTGGCACAAGAGTCAGTGACCCAGAGCCCATGCTTGGCTTTTCAATCCAGAAGAGGGTTGGACTGGTGGACATTTCCATTCTCCTTAGGGAGGTTCCAACCCTAAGGGGAGGTATCAGTTCTGAGGATTCTGTAACCAAGTGAGTCCTTGATAGGGAGCAGTGAGAACTCAGGTTTGTTTGCTCTCCAGGGGAGCCACCTGCTCATTTTCAGATCATGGATCTCAGATCACGATGTCCTACAGTGTCTGGTGTTTGGAGGCAGACTAGGCATTGAGATCCTCCCTCCCCATATAAGGCCTATGTCTTCGGTGTTTATCAAGGGAACATGCAGCCTCGTGAAAAATGTCCTGGAGAATTGGGATATATAAAAAGGTCGCTTAACTCTTCCCTTCAAGTAACAGAAAGGTGTTCACATGGGAGATCAGTGGCTACCCCTAAGTTTTGAGATCTAGGCTGTCTATAGTTGGAAGAGGAAGTGATGAAACACTTAAAGGAAGAAATGATGAATTAAAAACCATTTTTATTCATTGTTTAAACAAGTACCTGCTAAACGTGTGTAGGAATAGTCCATGGATAATCGACCCTGAAATATTACCCATTCAGCCCTGCAAAGATGGAGGATTGTAGTTCTGACTTACTTCTTGTCAACCTGATAATGAGTAAGGCTTTGACAGGTGACATGGAAGACTCTCAGAGAAGGGGCTGGATAACTGTTTTACCCTTGCTCTGCATCTGCACTGGAGGTCATCTCTGTGGACATAGGAGTGTGAAGACTTCCTCCAGTTCATATTGTCTTCCTTGCTATATTGAACAATTTACAGAGCTGGACATTTCTAGGTAACACACCACAATGCTATAGATGACCCTCCATGCTGGCCATTCTAAGATCCCTCATTCTGTGGAAGTTAATCGTTTTCAATGCTGTGGTACAGTGTGATCATTCCTTAATTCACAGGGTTTTTTTGAAACTGTAGTTCTACAATAATTAAAGAATTGTGATTTACACTGGGTTTTATTGCTGAAAGTTTGTGTTGCCATCTTCAGAAAATATGACTGGAATGTAGTGAGATTATCTGATTAAGCATGTACTGTCCTCTCATATTAAAAGCAGAGTCTGAAAGAAGACCAAGGATAGAAAGAAGGTGGAATCACATTCATAATCAATAAGCCCTAGGCTTTCACCTCATTACCTCTGGAAAGCTCACCTACAACTGACACTCCTCTGTATTTGGTTTCATTTATGCTTCAGAGATTTGGAAAGATTAAGACTTGTCTAAATTTGACTTATTTCCAGATTTAATTTATCACAGAGAAGGAGCTTGAGTTAATTGTTTGAACAAAATGAGCATGGGTTAGTTACAGTTTGTACTTCTATAAAAACGACATATATTAGAGCTTTAAACATTTTTCTATTGGTTGCTTTGGAGTCTCAATTTGTGAAATTTACATCTTGATGCAATGTCAGAACTGCTGTGGTTTGTAACACTTTCCTGTGCATTAGTGACAATCTTTTGTTTATTTGCAGACCTCACCTTTTCTTGAATCTCGACAGCATATTTTATAACTCTGGCTAGTGTTTTCCCCACCAACTTCTGGTGTGTTTTGCTATTTTATATCTATTTACTTGTAGGGTCCCTTGGCTTGTCCATTTCTGTGATGTTTGCTTCACCTACGCTCTGATGATTATGTTTTATACTTTTATAATAGTTGTAGATTTTAAGTAAAGCTCCACATGTGTTGCCATATGTATCCTGCCTGTTTCAGATACAGTAATCTTCACTTTGCTTATGAGAAGGTGTTCTTCTTGCCATGGATGAAAATTACTGTAAACAGATCTTCATGTCATTGTCTGTGTGTAAATGCTGCACTTCATGACCTATTGGGTCGCTAGCTCATTTTTCATACTCCAAATCTACTCTAATCTGAGTCTTCTCCTGTCTCTGACTTAAAAACACATAAGGAATATCCCTATATAGATTTGTCAGATTGCTTTTTTGATCAGTCTCAGAGAACATTGCCTTTTTTACCTGATATTAAACACCTCAAAATGTTGTTTATTGCAATTAATTTTTTTAGTTGTTTCTAGTGAAGAGTTAATTGTACCTTCTCTTGCTATATTTTACAAGGATCATCTTTATATGACGTTTGAATTGATTTTATGTGATCCAAAAATTTTTATCTTGGAAGATTTATATATAATGTAAAACATACACATATATGCATGTTTATTATATGTATATTCGTTTCAAGAAAATTTTAATAGATATTATAATGTATACATATGCTATATATTTTATAATAAATAACATCACTTTTAAAATATTCAAAGCATGTGCAACTTTCACTAGAGAAAAACAAAACTTAGGGTGCTAAAATACAGGACCTTCCTATTTGTTTCCTATGGATTCATCATACAGAAGAAGTGGAGAGACATAACGTAGGACACACACTTCATGTTAGTATTTAGAGATCCTGCCCAGAACACAACACAGTAGGGATGTCTCGGTGGTCTTTAATCTTGTACTTGACATCCGGCCCATTTCCAGCAAAATTTGAGATCTTCATCTACCCACTGGGTGATTGCTTCTCTACTGAGGACACTGAGGGACAGATGGAGTGTTTAAGATTCTAGAAACATCAATAACCAAAGTGTTGGTGGAGGTGGAGAGGCTAAATTTCCCAAGGAGATGCAGAGAGCCTTGTATCTGTCTTTTACCCTGTATCAGGGTAAAATTCCCTGATATGTAATTATAGACCTCTAAGATACGTGCTCTTGTCTGAGAAAAGAGTCCATGTGGAGACAGTGAATGCCTGCCTAAGGGTAAAGTCTCATACAGGGAGGCATATCCCTGAACTAAAGTTGTGTCAGGGGTAATCTTTGAAAATGAAGGAATGATGAAAAACCTCAGAGTGATTTATCTGTGAGAAAGAAAAGTGTGTCATGTAGTAACTTTTGGTAGAAAGATCCTTTGGCAACTTTTATAAAGACACAATTTAGGGCATGCCTGTCTAAGAAGGAAATTACTATCTCCTGATAGATATATTACCAAAATAGGTTGCAGATTTCTCATCAAATAAATATTGAGTACTCAAAATTAGCTGGAAATAAAGAAAATGGTGCCATTTATCTTTCTGATGTTTTGTAACTACTTTATGAATTGACAAATCCTAACTATGAGAATCTTTCATGGGGTATGCAATTTTTTATTTGCTTTGACATCCACTTCAACTGGTTTGAGATCAGGTAAACTTATTGATGAAGTATGCCCACTTCCCTTGGAGTTTCCAAGTATTGCCATTTTCTTTCTTGTAGTATTATAATAACTGTTGATGATCCACTTATGATTGAGAACATGAAGTACTCAGTTCACTTTTTCTGTTATAAATATATCCCAGTTTCTGGTAAGTTCATAATTTTATCTTTTCCTTATGGCTGTGTAATATTCCATCATATATACATACCACATTTTAAAATTACGTCCACTTTCGATGGGCAACACAGTTGATTCCATGATTTTGCTATTGTGAATAATGCTTCAATAAATATGCTTTTGCAAGTGTCCTTTTTATAGACTGATTTGAGTTCTTTCAGGTATATTTCCAGTAGGGGTATTGTTGGCTGGAATGGAACGTCGATTTTTAAATTTTTGGGGTGAAGCACTACAGTTTTCCACAGAGGTTATACCAGTTTACACTCCCACCAACAGTATAGAAATTTCCCCATACCCTCTTCAGCATCTGTTGTTGTTTTCAGTTATTGATGATGGCCCTGCTGACTGGAGTTAGGTTGTATCTCAGTGTGGTTTTAAATTGCATTTCTTTGATGATTAGTGAGGCTGAACATTTTTTTCCTGTATCTGTTGACTGCTCATATGACTTCATTTGAGAAATGTCTATTTATATCATTGGCTACCATTACAAAAGTCTGTTTGTTGTTTCCTTTTCAGCATATTTAATTTCCTTGTAGATCCTAGGTGTTAAGTCTTTATCATATATAGAGTTGGCAATTAT